>NC_087518.1:21369503-21670244 GCF_963921805.1 Phalacrocorax carbo
GTTAGTGGTTATTTGAAAGCTTCTAGGTAATCATAAATCACAACTTCAGAGACAATGTTGATTAAGCAGTTTCAGTAAGACATTTGATACGAATGTCTGCTTAGGTACACAATAGTAAACATTTACAAATAGATCTGTTTCCCTAGAAAGGAGTTCAGTCTCTTGAAGATTTTTATAATGTCTGAGTTCAAAGAAAAGAAGCATTTTTAATAGTCCACTCCAGATTTTAATATTATATTCTTTCTCTAAAGTGACCAAAAAATTTGATAAAAAGTAGTTAATATTTTTCTTTTTAAAGAACAATTTTAAAAAATCAAAGCAATTCTAACATCTTTCACATTTATTGAATTCTACATTCCTTTCTTATGAGAGTAAGCTAGCAGTAGGAAATTATTACAGATCTCTGGCAAGTAATTATTCTTCATGCAGTCACTCTCCACTTTCTCCCGGGCTATTCTGTGAGTCATAAAACAATCTGTACTCTGTTTTCTTCAGTACTATAGGTATGCTGTCTAATAATTTCTTCTTCATACTGAATTGGAACAAAGGATTAAATGGCTTAAAACAGGGATTGACTTTTTAAAGCACATTAAAAGCTGTAAACAACTGCACATCACAGAACCTTCTATGGACACATATTAACTAATTAACTGTAATTTTATTGCCCTCACTCTGGAAGTGAAGATTTCACTATGCATTTCCCACACACCCCAATCTACAGTCAACAGACATGTCATATAATCAGCATAAGCATACTGTTCGCACAACATTTAACGTCTCCAAACATATTTTTTTAGCATAATAGACAGCATATATGAACACCTGAGTTTTGTTTTCTCTGAAGCTATATAATCATGATAAAACCAAAATCACACTGTTCTATCTCAAAGTTCTCTCTTACTCAGATAAATTATTACCTGCAAGGCAGGATGGTACTTCATCTGCAGTGAGCCAAAACATAATGAATTTCCTGTAAGAAACAATTCTAAAGATATGTGGATTTCTGTACAAAGATTGCTTTGGATATTTTGTTTGGTCAAGTATGGTCAGATGTCATCATACCTTAGTGATTTGCTAAGTTTGGTAAACAACGGGGACATCAACAGGCTGAATTTTTACATAAAATGTTCTGGTTTGGGTGCTTTGATTTCATTGCTTCTGCACTATCAACATTAAATTCCTTCCTTCCTTTTGACTTTGGCTAATACTTTGGCTAATATTTCTTTGTCAAACACCATTAAGTTCCCAAACTACTGTTTTAAGAGACTAAAAAAACCTAAATTATTAAAATGAATACTTTCAGTTCTATTGCTAAATAACTTCAGACTTTGCAACACTGCTGAGCAGTTCTTTCAGAAGCTTTACTAAGCATTTTGAATACACAGATTGACCCAAGGAGGGATTTCCAGATAAACAAGCTGCTGTATTACACCATTTTATGCATTCTTACAATAAATTTAAGCAAACACCATGGATTGTTATAATTATTTTCATACAAATAGAATACTTTTCTAATCAAAACATTCAGACTACCCACTAGAAGATCTCCACTGGATTTGCATGTGATAACACTGCTAAAATACAGACGACTAAAGATTTATTGCAATCATTAATATATTTTTTCTCCAATATGCACTTTTTCACACTTAAGATATCATAAAAGTTACTTTTATGCAAGTAATTTGTCTAAGATTTTTCCCTTGGTCGTTTAATACAATGAGTATCAAGCTTGCCTAGAAGTATGCTGTGATAAGTTGTTCCTACAAGAAGCATTCAATAACATAACATGACCTAAAGTAAGGTTATGGTGCAAATATAACGCCACAGTAGTGAGACAGAGAGACGGAAGGAAAACCGTTTTGGAATTGGAACACAACAGTAGCAGAGGCAGAAGACCAAGAAGGAGAAAGAAGCCAAGGGATTGAAGGGTACACAACAAATGGATGGTTACTCAATATACATTGGCAACTGAACCTGGATAACATTTCCATATGTCAAATGCAAGCAGTTTAAGACTGTTTACTCTTCAAAATTACCAACTACATTGGAAGCAAAATGGGCCTGATTATGAAAAATCTCACTACTTTTTAACAGTGACCCTCAAAGGATTTTATAAAAAAAGTAATTGGGATTATCACAGTTTTACAGCTTGTGACAGTAGGACATAGAAAAGTGACCTGACCATTCTTGGTCAAGACAAATATGGGAACAAATTCAGAATCTTTGGCCACCAGTAGGACAAAAATATGCAATGACAGCTCAACACAAACGCCCTACAGTTACTGTTTATTCTCTGAAATATATTTGAGCAAATAATTTTTGCAGACCTGCATTGCAAATTAGTATGCTTCGAGAAGACAATTAGATTGAGAAGGGAATATAGTTCTCTTGAATTATTATCAGACTCAGAAGTCTTATAAAATAGTTTGGACCAAAGCATGTAATAGCCATTAGATATTCTTGTGGAAGTGAACCTTGGTCATACTGGTCCTTCGAAAATTTCTAAGTCTTACAGAAGTAGGCACCACCTGATCTTTTAGTCTAACAAGAAGCTCAGTTGAGGCATACCGGGAGAGCCTTCCCATTATTCCTAGATAGGTGGAATACCAATGGCCTGCAGAAAGTCACTCTATGCGAATTGGCAAGTCCCTGATAAGAGTGTGCCCCCTGCTTTAGGTGTGCCTGCTCAAGCAGGGGCGCTGGACAAGATGACCTCCAGAGGTCCCTTCCAACCCCTCCCATTCTGTGATTCTGTGAGGAAGAAAGCTGCTAAGCCAAGCAAGTAACGAGTTTGACAAGAAGATTTGGGTAGATACACAGAAATACTCTCATTTCTCCTGTTTTCCAGATGCAGATGTAGCTGCAATTTGTGTTCACAGATAAATTCAAAGGTGAACAAGCTGTAAGTTGCTAAGACTGCAGAGATGTCCCATCAGAAATTTTTTAACCATTTCAGAGAGGAAAATACTTGGAGTAAAAACCTGAATAAATTTTTTTAGTAATCTAGTAGAGACAAATATAAGGTAAATATATCTGAATACAATGATCTAATGTAAATATTGAAACTATGAGAGAGTAAGATATTTTAAATTAAGAGACACAGAATAGCAAAGGTTATGATTCAACAGTCATAGCAATTCTAGAACTACAGTCTTTTGTGGCACAAGAGCAATTTGGGGGCTTTAGACTATCTGTTATATTTCTAAGTTCTGACTTGCATTGCTGGTCCACGCATCATACATAAGAATTTGGACAGGATCTGCTAAATCCTTCAGGTAGGTCCCATTCTAAATTCTAACATAACAGAAGACATCCTGTCATTATCACCATACTAACAGAAAAGGTATTGATGTTGACATTTTTATGGAGTAGGATCTTTCTACCAGTTAAATGATGACAGAACTTTGAGGATCTGCCTGAACTGTTGCCACACTGCTGTGCACAGGGACACACACTTCTGGTAAAATAAGAACTGCAAAGGTGTTCAACAAAATAAGGTTGTTATCATGGAAGCTCGGGTAGCGTTCTGAATTTGAAGCAATGATTAGAGACAGTGTTTCCTCTACAATAACGTAAAAGATCTTTGAAAAGAAACCCTCAGAAAAATAAAGGCATCATATGCCTCACAAAGTGAGATTGTTGTTATTAATTCCCATGTGTCGAGACTATTAGAACCTCTGAGACCCCAAAAATATAGAGCTCACAGTATACGCTCTTCTCAGTTTTACATTTCAATTTAATAACAAATAAAGAGATCCCCTCATGCCAAAAGCTACAAATCACTCAATTTTGCCCCAAAAAGTTTGAGACATGACCACTAGCTTTCTAGTGGCCTGTCGTGGTTTAGCTGGCAACTCAGCCCCATTGAGTTGCTCGCTCACTCCCCCACCAGTAGATGGGGGAGAGAATCAGAAGGGTAACGCTCGTGGGTTGGGGTAAGAACAGTTTAATAATTAAAATTAAAAGAAACAACAACAGAAATGCAATGTAAAGGAGAATAACAAGAGGCGCAAAGCCCCAGGGGAGGGGGGAAGGGAGGGGAACGAACCACCGAAACAAACCGCCCGCAACGCAGCCGCTCGCCGCCTGCCAACCCGACACCGCGCCGCCCCCGAGCCGCAACTGCCCCCCCTTAATATACTGGCCATGGTGTCACATGGTATGGAATGAACATGCCATTGGCCAGTCAGGGTCAGCCACCCCCACCGTGGTCCTGCCCCTCCCAGCCCGCCCCCCCACCCCCCGCCACATGGCAGAGCATGGGAAGCTGGAAAGGTAGCCGACCCTCCACGGTGAGGAGAATTAACCCCTTCTCAGCCAAAACCAGCACATCCACATACACATTTTCTATCTTTTTAGTCAACATTTTCTCCGTTTTACTCCAAAGCAAGAAAAAAGATACCTTCAAAACCTGTACTGCATGGCTGCCACATATGTTGTCTAAACCATCATAATGTGGCAACTCATCACTAGCTTCCTAAAGTAAGCTTCAAAATCTCTACTCATTTGGAGGTGTAGGCACTTGAAAATGTAACCACAGGGACCTGCCTGTATCCTCTTTGGATTTACAGCATGTAACAATCCACAAATGGTCACTCCTTCTGTTTAAATGCAGAACACAATGATGAACGTGCAATATCAATGTGCGCTACAGCTTTTATACAACCACTCCTTGCTAAAGTTATCTATCAAGTTTTAGAAGACCAAAATTGAGGTCAAATCACTGCTTAAGGGGAGCCAGAATCATCCTATGACCCTCTTGTAGGATGGCCCAAGCAGAAAGGTGAAGCCTGCTTTGGAAAGAGTGCGTGTTTTTAGAGAGACTTACTTTTAAATTTGGTTTTGCATGCAGGAAGCATTTTAAGAGTTAGTGGACTAGAAACAGCAGTCAACCATGTAACTTACACTCATTTGGAGGGAATCCTGCATACAGTCCTACTGTGTTCTTGAAAAGTGAAAGAGGTATAAGCATCCACCCGAAAAGACTACATCATAAAAATACGTTTGACTTATTCAGCAGACATACATTCCTATTTTCTAATGAACAAAAGGGAGAGATACCTAGTGCTATTGCTTATTTAATAACATTACTCTTCTATTACAGCTAGTTACCATTAAATCTCAAACTCTCTATTTCAGGTGAAAAGGCTTTAATTTTACTTCTCTTGGCACACTGAAAACCATTTTAAATGGGGGAAAAAACAGCAGACGTGAAATAAGAGCTCTGATTTAATGATGTCAACAACTTCTGTACAGTTGCAAGGCCCAAAATATTGTGGAAAAATGTTGGAACACTTTTTGCATCTAAAAGTAGTGAAGATGTCACTTACAAAACTCTAAAATGTATTCAACAGATCTCCTTTTCCACATTAAGAAATGATTGTATGATCAAAAATTAATTTAGCTTTTTACTTTCCTAATAAATTAACACATTATTAAAAGTTTTATTCAGGCATTAAGCTGCTATACTCAAATGCTAACAAGCATAATTTTAACAATTTTGTTACAACTGCTATGATGAAATTCAATGGAAATACATTGCTTTAATGTTCCCAATATCCAAGTTACAAAGTCTCATTACACATTTAATGTTCCTTGCTAACCCTGTTCCACATTAAAATTCCATCAGGACAGACTTAGCACTGTTCTTCCCCTTTAAGTTTAGAAGTGAACAGAGAATACCAAACAGAACTTTTCATAAACACCTTCTATTATATATGATGCAAGATGAACGAGATGCTGCAGTTACTACGTCATTAGATTACTTTTGGGAAAACATTCTGTCATGGCTTTAGCTGGGATAGAGTTAATTTTCTTCACTCTAGCTGGTATAGTGCTGTGCTTTGGATGTAGTATGAAAACAATGTTGAGATAACACACAGATGTTTTCGTTGTTGCTGGGTAGTGCTTGTACTAGTCAAGGACTTTTCTAGCTTCCCATGCTCTGCCGGGTGCACAAGAAGCCAGGAGGGGAGGGGGCACAGCTAAGAGAGCGGATTCAAACTGACCAAAGGGATATTCCATATCATGTAACATCATGCCCAGTATGTTAACTGGGAGGAGCTGGCCAGGGGGAGGGAGGCAGCAATCACGGCTCAGGGACGGGCAGCATCAGTCGGCAGGTGGTGAGCGGCTGTAACGTTTGTTACTGTTTTTTTCTTCCTTCCCCCCCCCCCCCTTCCATTTTATTATAGTATCATCATTGTTATTATAATAATAAATATAATAATAATTATTATTATTGTAATTATTAAACTGTGCTTATCTCAACCCACAAGTTCTTTTGCTCTTCCAATTCTCTCCTCAGTCCCACAGGGGTGGGGGGAGTGAGCGAGCGGCTGCGTGGTGTTTAGTTGCCGACTGAGGCTGAACCACAACAAATTCGTATACCAGTGCATGCCCCTGAAAGAACTTACATAATTGACTACTGCATAAAACATTTCTGATGACACCATAAAACAATTAATGATAAATAACCATCCATTTATGATACTGAAATGCTCCAGTTAGAAAAGCAAAACTAAACCAATATATTTGCTAGCATTATGGGGTCAACTTTTCCACACAATAAATGTCCTTATCTAAACTGGATAACTTTTGATCAGTCTTAAAAGGAATGGCATAAAAAATGCTAAACTGCCTCAGGGTGAATCTCAAAACTAAATGAAACAGCTGTCTTAGAAACACAGCTTCATTTTGCTTCAAGGAAACTACAAGCAAAGGAAGACTATAAGTCTCAGTTGTTTAAGAGGTGGCAGTCACCGACCTGCTCATTCACCTGGATGTTCACAAGTCCATGGGGCCAGATGGGATCCACCCGAGGATACTGAGGGATTTGGCAGAGGAGCTCGCCAAGCCACTGTCCATCATTTATCAGCAGTCCTGGTCAACCGGGGAGGTCCCAGATGACTGGAAACTAGCAAATGTGATGCCCCTCTACAAGAAGGGTGGGAAGGAGGATCTGCGGAACTACAGGCCTGTCAGCCTGACCTCGGTGCCGGGAAAGGTCATGGAGGAGCTCATCTTGAATGCCATTATGCAGCACATGTGGGACAACCAGGGGATTGGGCTCAGCCAGCATGGGTTTATGAAAGGGAGGTCCTGCCTCACGATAGTGGTCTCCTTCTATGATAAGGTGACCCACTTAGTGGATGAGGGGAAGGCTGTGGACATTGTCTACTTGGACTATAGTAAGGCCTTTGACACCACCTCCCACAGCATTCTCCTGGAGAAGCTGGCTGCTCACGGCTTGGACAAGTGCGCTCTGTGCTGGGTTAAAAACTGGCTGGATGGCCAAGCCCAGAGAGTAGTAGTGAATGGAGTCAAATCCAGTTGGCGGCCAGTCACAAGTGGTGTTCCCCAGGGCTCAGTGTTGGGGCCAGTCCTGTTCAACATCTTCATTGATGATCTGGATGAGGGGATTGAGCGTACCCTCAGTAAGTTTGCAGATGACACCAAGCTGGGTAAAAGTGTCAATCTGCTGGAGGGGAGGAAGGCCCTGCAGATGGACCTGGACAGGCTGGATCATTGGGCTGGAGCCAACGGTATGAGATTCAACGACGCTAAGTGCTGGGCCCTGCACTTGAGTCACAACAACCCCATGCAATGCTACAGGCTTGTGGAGGAGTGGCTGGAGAGCTGCCTGGAGGAAAAGGACCTGGGGGTGTTGGTTGACAGCCGCTTGAACATGAGCCGACAGTGTGCTCAGGAGGCTAAGACGACCAACAGCATCCTGGCTTCTATGAGGAATAGCATGGCCAGCAGGAGCAGAGAAGCGATTGTGCCCCTGTACTCGGCACTGGTGAGGCCGCACCTCGAGTACTGTGTTCAGTTTTGGGCCCCTCACTACAAGGAGGACATTGAGGTGCTGGAGCGTGTCCAGAGAAGGGTCTGGAGAACAAGTCTTATGAGGAGCGGCTGAGGGAGCTGGGGTTGTTTAGTCTGAAGAAGAGGAGGCTGAGGGGAGACCTTATTGCTCTCTACAACTGCCTGAAAGGACCTTGTAGTGAGGCAGGGGTTGGTCTCTTCTCCCTAGTAACAAGCGATAGGACGTGAGGTAATGGCCTCAAGCTGTGCCAGGGGAAGTTTACGTTGGATATTAGGAAAAACTTCTTCACCGAAAGGGTTGTCAAACATTGGAACAGGCTGCCCAGGGAAGTGGTTGAGTCTCCGTCCCTGGAGGTATTTAAAAGAAGGGTAGATGTGGTGCTTGAGGATATGGTTTAGTGGTGGACTTGGCAGTGATAGGTTAGCAGTTGGACTCAATGACCTGAAGGGTCTTTTCCAACCTTAATGATTCTATGATTCTATGAACAGCAGTACCCTTTCTTTGTGAACTATTTTTGGTCACTGTCAAAGACAGGGGACTGGACTAGATGGGCTCTGATCTGATCCAGCACATCTGTTCTTATGTTCTTATGTACTTTACACATAGCGTGGCCTAACTGCTGCTGAACATAACTGTGCACATTTCCATTAAGTACTTACTGACTTTATCAGACTACGAACACAGTTAATAAAGTTTCCCAATACACAATCTGGTCATTGCTATGAAGTTTCTTGGAGCAATACATAACTGCCTCTTCTCTGCAGTCATGTCTATTAAAAATTCCTATTAATGAATTGAGTTTTCCAGGATACTACAAGACACAAGCGAACAGGAATCTCATTTGAAGAGTGAGGTGGCCTAGAGAGCTGATGACAACTTTACATCTTGTCAGTGCCCAGTAGCTGAGTACTATTATATGAGCCCACACAGCTTACATGAATCATTCTATCTCAGTTGCTCACTACAATTAGACATACAGTTTGATCTGTATTTCATACAGGTCTGTTTTTCATTGATACGTATATCTGGGAAACCTTGTCCTGGTGACTAGAAGTAGTCATTTTTACTTATTTGCACATTTTCATCTGGGGGTTCTAGTTCTATGGGTAATGAGGTTTATTTGGGGCATTGAGTTCAAAGCTCTGTATACAGAAATTGTAATTTTTTCAGCTTGGGCAAATGTGTACTGCAACTAACTGGAAGACCATATTAATCTCAAGAAAAAGGAAAGATCATCTCTCTCCCCCAGATTGCAGCTTTCGTGAAAACATTAATTTATTTTCTATGGGAGGATAAAAATACGAAAAACTATGCTGGATATTAGGAGCAAGGCCGTTGGGTGAAATACCTGAACATTGTTTATTTATTGTAAGGTCCAATAACTGTTATGCTGGGCTCAAAAAATTACCTGGTCTTTGGGACTTACAAAGCCTTAGCTACTCGCTTTTCCCATAAAAGCCATGATGTTCTTGCCCAGTACTTCAAAGCCAGTCCTATGAATTAGCCAGCCATAATGGAGACAAACATTCTGTGTAGTCTCTACAAGTGAAAAAATACTCAAAAGTTGAGTGAATTCCCCAAAACAATATTCTTCCAGTCTGCTTGAGCCATCCTGACTCCATTCTTTAAATGGATTTTTTTAAAGCATTTAAGAATTAAAGTAAATTAAAGCATTAACAGTTGCATTATTTTTATAAATTGTATTCTTAAAAAACATTTACCGTATAATTTCTTCTTTAGTAGTCTGTTATGTAAGGAATTTCCTACACCCACTGAGTAAACAGTTACTGTAGTTTGGTAGAATTTCCATTTCTTTTGAGTTTAATTCTTTGTACAGGATACAGATCTCCACACAGTTATTGAATGCAAACTTTTGCCTAATTCATAGCTTCTGATTTAGGCTGATATTTATATTAACACAGCTTTGATAAACTGACTTATTAAGACCATCTAATAATGTACTGTTTTCTACAAAGTACTTTGAAGCAGTTCTGTTAATTCAGACAAAAGAACTTCCATTCTAATTGTGGAGTATTATGAGTATATATACAGAAAATTGTAGGTTTTGCATGCAGTATTACTAAAATAAATCTATGTTTCTCTGTGGGAACTTTTCATATGATAGTAATTCCTAGGGAAAATACAGAAAAGCTGACTTACTTTTTCCACAAGGCAGATATTTTTCTCAAAGGAGCAATACTGAACACAGCTGTGAAAATATTAGATGTTCAATAACACTATCAACCAAGACAAGAATCTAAGTGAATTATGTAATGGTATTTTAAAGGATTAAAATTAGGAAAAAGGATTAAATTGACTTAATTTTTTTCACAGCAATTTCTGCAAAATCCTGAAAGTTGGCTATGCCATTACATTTTATTATCTGGCCTCATGCATTCTGCTCCTTAAAAACCTTCATAGTTAGGGAACAACTGCCCTCATGAATATTTCATGGTTGACATCCCCTTTCAAATGGCTATTCTTTATAATTATATATATGGCTTGCTTCCTTCTAATGAAAGATGGTTCTGAACTTCTTCAGTAAAGCTTATTCACTACTAGTCTTCCAGGAAGAACTCTTTTTCTGCTTTTCTTTCAGGACAGTTTGGCTCTCATAACAAAGAACTCAGGAAACAAGGCTTTTCCTCTTTCAATTAGACTAATTACTTTTTGGGTCTATATAAAACATTAAAATCTACTATGCTTCCTTGCACATTTCCACAACTGAACTACAACGTTTCATGCAGTATTTCCTTTTATTTTGAACCTGCCACTCACTCCTTTCTTTTGTGTTAACTTAGTTTTTGCATTGGAAAAGGCAAAATAATTATTCTCTTTCTTTATGACATACGGGTTCAAAAAGATCTGTATTACCTATATTCTGTACTTATTTTGAAGGCTATTTTGATAGCTTCTGGTAAAACCTTAAATGAAAGAAACATTAATTATCCATTTTAGTTGAATTAACTTTCTTACCAATCTTCTGAGGATGGTTTCATGTGAGGAGACATGCACCTTTTACATTGATTGTAAAACATGCAGAAATTATAATAACCATGAAACAAAAGTATAGTTATAGTATAAATCCTATGCTGACAAATTACCAAAGATGTAGTTTGCTTCATTAACAAAATAAAAGTTATATACTGGTAACTAAGCTTACTTTCTAAAGTCAAAGCTACTTGGTACTGCTGTGGGCAAGCCGAATGGAAATTACCCTTTGTGGAACATAAGCGTTCAAGAAAAAGATAATAGCTTCTGCTTTACAAATTGTTCTATTAAAAAGATCTAATTTTCCATGCTGCAAGTTAATACGCAATTATGACATATGTTTTCTTTCAATCTACATAAGTATTTCCATGGAGTGGTAAAAGTAACTTGTATCATCTAGTGAATTTCTATCTATGATAAAAAGCAGTGCAAAACCATCCAGGGAAGCAAACATCTTAACTAACACATTCCCATATTTCCAAACAAATACCTTTGAATGTAGTATATTAGGGTATCTGTCAGACAATTCTAACTTCTCTGCTAGTTTCTACACGATCTTTTAGCTTAGTTTATATGGTTTTGCCTTTGAATTTCTTTTATTTTTTGTCAACACTTACACAACACCTACCACACTACATCACTGCATGCACAATCGCAAGTGAGACTGAGCTGACATCTAGATTCAACCAGCCACAGGCCTTCGCTGCCTACATCAAAGTAAATGTGCTTGTTCAAGGCTGTAGCAGATTCAACTTTTGGAATATCCCATATCCACAGAGGGAATAATGACAAGAATATGTTTGGTACTTTATACACATGAACTTTATTTTTTAATATGTAAGCACAACTACTATGAACAACTGCAGAACCAACATATTTTCACTAGTGAAAGAACAGACCTAACAGCGTAGTTATTAGACGTGTTACAGTATACCAAATATCGCAGCGTTCCCTAATTTACATTTAATTTCTATATGCTCCTTTCCTTCTTACGCTTACTTGCAGTTTTCCCCTACAGGTGAAATGGGAAAAGAATGAATGCTAGAAATCAGCAAAACACTTGATGATATATAAGTAATAAAAAAAGACAACTATATTTGCTTTGAAGGGCCAACTTGGAAAAAATAAATCATAGAATCATAAAACAGTTTGGGTTGCAAGGGACCTTAAAGATCCTCTAGTTCCAACTAGTGCCATGGGCAGGGACACCATCCACTAGACCACATTGCTCAAAGCCTCATCCAACCTGGCCTTGAACACTGCCAGGGATGGGGCATCCACAACTTCTCTGGACCACCTGCACCAGTGCCTCACCACCTTCATAGTGAAGAATTCCTTCCTTAGACCTAATCTAAATCTATCCTTTTTCAGTTTAAATCCACCACCCCTTGTCCTATCACTACATGCCCTTGTAAAAAGTCCCTCTCTGGCTTTCTTGCAGGCCACCTTCAGGTACTGGAAGGCTGCTATAAGGTCTCCCCGGAGCCTTCTCTTCCTCAGGCTGAGCAACCCCAACTCTCTCAGCCTGTCATCATAGGAGAGATGTTCCAGCCTGCTGACCATCTCCACAGCCCTCCTCTGGACTCATTCCAATAGGTCCACGTCCTTCTTATGACGCAGGAGGCCAGAGCTAGACACAGTACTCCCGGTGAGGTCTTACCAGAGTAGAGTAGAGAAGGAGAATCATCTCCCTCGACCTGCCAGTCACACTTCATTTGATGCAGCCCAGGATTCAGTTGGCCTTCAGGGCTGCAAGCGCAGATTGCTGGGTCATGTTGAGCTTCTCATCAACCAACACCCCCAAGTCCTTCTCTTCAGGGCTGCTCTCAATCCATTCACTGCACAGCCTGTATCTGTGCTTGGCATTGCCCTGACCTGTGTGCAGAACCTTGCACTGGGCCTTGTTGAGCTTCACAAGGTTCACACAGGCCCACCTCTCAAGCCTGACAAGGTCCCTCTGAATGGGATCCCTTCCCTCCAGCAGGGCTCCTGCAGCACACAGCTTGTTGTTGTTGGAAAACCTGCTGAGGGTGCATTCAGTCCTACTGTCCAGGTCACCAACAAAGATGTTAAACAGCTCTGGTCCCAGCACCAACCTGAGGAACACCACTCATCACTGGTCTCTACTTGGACATCGAGCCGCTGACTGCAACTCTTTGAGTGCAACCATCCAGCCAATTCCTTATCCACTGAGTGGTCTGTCAAATCCACAACTCTCCAGTTTAGAGATAAGGATGTTGTGTGGGACTGTGTCAAATGCTTTGCATAAGTCCAGGTAGATGACATCAGTCGCTCTTCCCTATCCACCAGCCCCATTGCAGAAGGCCACCAAATTTGTCAGGCACGATTTGCCCTTCGTGAAGCTATACTGGCTGTCAAAAATCACCTCCTTATTTTCCATGTGCCTTAGCATAGCTTCCAGGAGCATCTGCTCCATGATCTTGCCAGGCACAGAGGTGAGACTGACTGGTCTGTAGTTCCCCCAGTCTTACTTTTTTTCCCCCCTTTTTAAACAGGCAGGATACATTCCCCCTTTTCCAGTCAGTGGGAACTTTACCAAACTGCCATGACTTCTCAAATATGATGGATAGTGGCTTAGTAGCTTCATCTGACAAGTTCCCTTTGGACCCACAGATGCATCTCATCGGGTCCCATGGACTTGTGCACCTTCAGGTTCCTTAGATGACCTCAAACAAGATGTTCTCTTACAGTGGGTGGATCTTCTTCATTCTCCCAGTCCCTGCCAGTGCCTTTTATGACTTGGGTGGTGTGGCTTGAGTACTTGTTGGTGAAGAGCAAGGCAAAAAAGTCACTGCATACCTCAGCCTTCTCCACCTGCCAGGTAGCCAGGTCTCTCGTTTCCTTCCAGACAGGGCCCACATTTTCCTTACTCTTCCTTTTATCACCGATGTACCTAACAGAAGCTTGTTGCCCCTGACGTCCCTGGCCAGATCTAATTCTATCAGGGCTTTAGCTTTCCTAACCTGATCACTGCCTGCTTGGACAATTTCCCTGTATTCCTCCCACACTACCTCTCCTTGCTTCCACCCTCTGTAGGCTTCCTTTTTGTGTTTTGGTTTGTCCAGGAGCTCCTTGTTCATCCATGCAGGCCTCCTGGTGTTTTTGCCTGACTTCCTCTTTGTTGGGATGCATCACTCCTGAGCCTGAAGGAGGCAATTGTTGAATATTAACCAACTTTCTTGGGCCCCTCTTCCCTCCAGGGCTTTACCCCATGGTAGTCTACCAAGCAGACCCCTGAAGAGGCTGAAGTCTACTCTGCTGAAGTCTACTCTCCTAAAGTCCAGAGCAGCAAGCTTGCTGTGCACCCTCCTCAGTGCCCTAAGGATCTTGAACTTCATTTCACGGTCATAGCAGCCAAGGCAGCCCTTGAGCTTCACTTTCCCCACCAGCCCCTACTTGTTGGTGAGAATAAGGTCCACCATAGCACCTCTCCTCATCGGCTCCTCTATCACTTGGAGGAGGAAGTTATCATCAGCATGTTTGAGGAACCTCCCAGATTGCTTATGCAATGTTGTTTTGCTGGCAACATGCTGTATTGCCCCTCCAACAGATAGCGGGGTGGTTGAAGTCCCCCATGAGGACCAGGGCTTCTGAACATCAGGCTGTTCCTGTCTGTCTATAGAGGACCTCATCCACCCAGTTGTCCTGGTCAGGTGGCCTGTAGCAGACCCTCACTATAATGTCACCTGTCCCTGCCCTCCATTTAATCCTGACCCATAAGCTCTCATTTGGCTCCTCATCCATCCCCAGGTGGAGCTCCACACACTCCAGCTGGTCACTGACATAGAGGGCACCACCCCTCCTTGTCTCCCCTGCCCGTCCTCCCTAAAGAGCCTGTATCCTTCCATTCCAACACTTGAGTTCACAGGAGCCATCTCACCATATTTCTTTGATGCCAGTAAGATCATGGCCCCCCAGGCATGTGCACATCTCTAACTGCTCTTGTTTATTCCCCATGCTATGTGCGTTTGCACAGAGGCACCTAAGCTTGGCCCCTGGTGAAGCTGACTTACTGGCTAGAGTGGTTGGAATTCCTTTGTGCTGCTCCTCAGGTGCTCTCCTGCTGACCTGTGACCTTTCACCAGGCTCTGGGCATCTATTGGTAGCACTGGCATCAAACTGGTGGGAGTGGGATGGACTGAGGTTCCCCTCCCTTGGCAACTTTAGTTTAAAGCCCTCTTTAATATAGATTATATAATTCTTATGATTTAGTAATAGCATAATTATGAGAACATAATATTAAAAACCGTAACAGCAGTGGTTAATTACAATTAAAGCAGACTTTCAGAAGCGTCCCAATGAATTTAGTGTTAGACCCAACCTTGCCTGAAAGAGTTACTGCTCTTTTGTAGATGAGGCACAAATGAGACCATCCTATAAAATTCCCAGAAACAAAACACGCACCTGAGAACACAGGATAGGTTAATTAACATGGTACCCTTTATTTTTTTCTAGTAATGTTTCTGAGATCTTTCATTTCAACTCTTGCAAAGTAACAAATCATGTGTTTCAAAACTTGCAAACAAATATAGGCTGGAGATCTTCATATTGTTACTTTTTCCATCTACAAACAGTATATGCTGGAAATACATGCAAACATTTACGGACCCATGTTCTTCATTAGACATAGAAGTGCAAACTGTAGTCAATTACTATGTTATAAATGTGATATTTACTGGGGCCATTTCTAACAGTCCATCGCAAATTGAGCCACAGACATCATCTTTGGGATCTTTGAATTTTTAATGCAATAGAAATTACTTTTGGTAAAGTTAGGAAAAGCCATAATACTAAATTAAATTAAATCCATATTGTTTATACTGCTTGTTAAAACAAAGGGAAAAACGGGGGGAAAAATCAGCATTTGCAGGTTATCAGATTTTTTTTTTTTAATTGTTGAACTTTGGCAGAGTAAATGCTTGATGCTCTGTGAGGAAATGTTGTGCTCAGTCCAGCTTCTATTCTGAAACAGAAAATTTTCCTTTAGAACTTATTATCGGAGTGATTCAGTAGTTTGGCACTGGCTGCAGAGCTTTTCATTTTAACTACTGTTTGATTTTCCATGAAAGAATGTCTGGTGTTTCCAATGTCTGTAAGGCAGCTAAATACCCATATTCCATAAAAATGCCATGTAACATTATCCAAACTTGTAAGTAGCATCAAAAGCACAACTAACAATTGACATGTACAAAAACCAAAACTACTTCAAGACCTTCATTTATCCAGCAGGTTATTTTTCAGGCAGAGCAGTTTCCTGATCCAGTTAAGCACACAAACCTTGTTATAGGACTAAAGAGATGAGCATCAAGGTGGGAATAAGCTATCTGGGGACTTCTTAAATAGGCATTCCACACAGAGAAATTTGTATTAATCTGTAGCCTAAAGTAGAACAAAGTTAACTTACTCTCCTCTAAGGCAACACAAACAATCTGCAAGGGTGAAAAACAAGATCTGACTCTTCAAGGTTACTATTTTGCCTCTCCAGTCATTCCAGATCACCGCGTTCTTGCATGCATAAAGCACATAAATCTGACAATCACACAGAATATATATGCACACCTGACTTTATAGCTCTTTTTGTACATGATCTCTTAATACAGCAAGCTATGAATTGCCCTTCAATATTGATATGTTGCTAATAAATGCCAGGGACTAAGGACATTGACTGCAAAAGGAAACAGTATATTTTGTTGCAGTTTCTAAGGCAGCTGCCCAAAATATGCAAAACATATGTATGTATTAACAAGTGAAAATTAATTAATGCATGATAATAAATAATTATTATTGTGTTATATTTATATATAAACAGTGAAGAATCAAAAAGAACTACAGAAGCTGAAGAATAGTTTTTCTATGCTCAGCTAGCTTAAATGGTGTAATTCAACTTGGGAAGAGTCAAAACTTAGCTCAAACCGAAATACGCAACTGCACGCCACATGGACTGGTTGTGAGCATGAAAGGAGCATGTCATGTTATTAAAATGTCATGGTCAGTCTCCAAGACAGATTTGTGCAGTTGATGTTAGATTCATCACTTTATGTAAACCACATTTATAAACAGTGCTAGAAAATGAAGTACTTAGTTTGCCTTACAATAACAAACATAAAAAATCTGCTTAAGAAAAGAGTCTGCAATGTAAGCATTAGCCACATATGGCAGCATATGCTTGCTTGCTCAGACATTTAAAGTAATACTAATATAGTAATTTTCAATGATTGCAATAAAGAAACCAACGTAGCATTTTATATGACTGATGTGATACTGTTAAATATAAAGCACCATCCAAATTTTTTCCATTTGCATATTTCACCATAGCGAAAGACAGTATTCTGAACCACAACATGCTGGATATACTCCTATCCTTTGCCTTGGAAATTAATCTCCACTACTCATAAAATTTACATACATATTTTAAGGCAAGAATCCTAGTCTTCAAGCAATTCTTTCATTGGTAGAAATAGAAGTCACTGAAAAGGTCTGAGCAAGGAGTTTGACCTTATATAATCTTTTAGTTATTTTAACATGTAGTATTTTGTAGGAGAATATACATGCATTTGCTTGCAAGGAAAATACCCTCAAACTACTTTCTGTTTAACAGTATCTCTCTTCATTAAGACCCCAACATCACAGATTAAACAACTGTGACAGATTTTTCTATCAGGCTATTTAAAAACAGCATTTGATCCTACCTCAAAAGGCTGCAGCTACAGCCTTTAAATGGCTGCTACCCATTCTACATAAGCACACTGCAGTCTTACCCTAAGAAGTGAGGGGAACATTGACCTAAGTACCTAGCATCAATTCATTCATTTGGACACTCCCAGTTTCATTCAGAACTCCACAGCTGCCCTACTGTGCTGGCTCATGTAATGACTTTGGGTCCAAAAAATAAAGTATATTGGAAACAGTGATTCTGGAGAGGAATTCTGCAATAGTAGTTAGCTTTTAGTAAACTGGAAATAAACTGCAAGTGTTTAAGAGAACAGGCTCATGAACTAGATTGAGAACCACTGGCCTATTTTAGGTTTTAGTATTGCATTCAACAGCTAACATCTGAAGTTCAGAACCTGGTAGTCAAGAGACCTGAAAAGGTGACTTCTGGGTATTTTATTTTAGAATGCAATTACATTCACAATCAAAATACTAAACCCATGTCTTGAGATATGAAACAGTTTCATTACAAGAACAGCATCTCAATATAAGCAATATTTATTTCTACCATATTGATATTATACATGAATCAAAACATATGGGTAAACCATTACAGGATAAGATACAGTGACTTTTTTCCAGATACTACCACACTACATGTCAGCTTCACTATGTAGTACAGCTACATCAAACTTTATGTACATAGGAATGTGTTCCTACCACCTGAATCAACTAAAAAGATGTTGCTAAACATTGGGAACTGGGAGCATTATTGCAAAGCTAGGATCAGCTGAAATTGCTGATTCAACACATTACTATTGAAAGGAGAAGTGAAAAAGAAGAAAACGGTACCTTGATATTACAACCCTCAGGCCCTGCTCTCTTCTATTACAGAGCCAAGAAAGCATCAGAGGTTTTTTTTGAACAGCAATTTAATACAAATTTGCTCAAGTAAATGCATCCAAACCAAGCTACTCAAAACACAGGGGAGTGTTTGTCTCAGAAGCTTCTGTTTCTAAATGCAGGCAAGAGAATGTAGATATATGCAATTTGAGATTTTAAAGAAGTTTAAGGACAACCTTCAGGTTTTTATGCGAGAATGTGATTGCTCTTGAAACTATAATTTCATTCCTTGGGAAAAGCGATAGGGAGAATCTTTATCATCATTCACCTATGCTACTGGAACTGGAACACATGTGAAAACAATGTAGCAGGTAACACAAGCATGATACAATAGCACAAAAGTTTTAATTTTTGGCACAGTATCTCTTAAGTAACAGTAGACAAAATAGCAAATATGCAACTTAAACCGTCTTTTTGCACAATAAATAAAATTTCCAGGCTATTTTTCCACAGCAAGACCAGACTCAAAACATAGAAAGGAGCTAATTAAAGAAACAGATAAAGTCAGGTGTGCATGGAATTGGATAGATACAATGTATTGTAAATTTAAAGACACAAAACTGTTACATTGAATATGAAACTTGTTTCAGGTAAACTCAGTCATACATTCCTGAAGCATACATAAACAGGCAGCCTAAGAAAAATAAACAAAGAATAACCGTTTCTAAATATTGTGATATGCGTGTCAGTACAAGCAATGTAACAGGACAAGCTCTCAAAAACTTTAAGCTCACAACTTCAAACCTTAGCACAGAATATTGTAAATATTGTCTGTTTTAAATAAATATGCTTTATTTCTCATACACATAGAGGTATAACTATACTGATGAATAAAATCTAATCTACATTTTACATTCTTGAACCAACTTCCCCAGTCAGATAATTGTCTACTGAAAGAAAGAGGTAGTATTTATACATAACTACACAACAAAGTCTTAATTTTATAACTTTAGAAAGGTTTGGCAACATGCTGATCACAATAGGCTACTGGTTTACTCTGCCACTGGCTAAGGTTTTATACTTTTATTCCAGTCACACTTTTTAAAGAATAACTGCTAATGAAATCCTAAATAAGCAGTGTGATTCTAAAGCAGGAGTGACCTGAAATGGACCTCACTGTACTTCCAATGGCCTGATGTCTATTATTAAACTACAGGTTTCAAAAAGTCTTCCACTAGATGTCTAGAGTTAAGCCAGAAGTTTTGGCTGCAATACAGGCAGTGATGAAAAACACATGAGTGGTAACAAGTCATCTTAATATCATTCTTCAGTACTAAGATGGGCTAATCTGAAGCAGCACTTTACTCTGGTATCACCTACGGTGCCAGTAAGATCAGGAAGTTTGGAAGTGGAATTTTTCTTTATATTTACTTCCATTTCACAGAACTCAGCCTAACTTCCTTCTTTGCTATTTTTTATTTTAATATGAAATAACTGGACATAAAGATCTCAGGTGGATTATCACAGTGCTTCCAGAAGAACTATCAAACTTGCAAGGTATGTCCAGTTTGAATATCTATTCTACTGAAATAGCAATAAAGCATTAAGCAACAGGTTGTCAGTCACTATGTGGAGATTAATAATGTCAGGTAATTTAGAGTTAGAAGTACCACTTTTTTATGGAACATTTCCAAATCTACTTTGCAGCTGAAATAATTCTGTATTTACTACGTCTGAGCTGCAAAGCAAAAAAAGATACAGTGAATTATTTAACTATTAAGGAAAGACTTGTCAGAAAGAGTTAACTGACAATAAATTTTTTCCTCAGTTATTACAACCTACGGAAATCTCCTACAATCTCAGCAGTTCTTATAGTTACAACTCAGTGTTAACTTTTTGTAATTTGATATTCAAGTTGTTTTTTTTAAAGTAGATATCAGCAAAGTAATTAAAAACGACACATGAAAGAGTGAACTGTAGACGAGCTACAACCTAAAAATGTTCATAGATCATATTCAGTAACACACAAGAGTCAAGCAGTGTTTTCCATAAAAAGTAATAGTCTCTAAACATAACTTATTTTGTAAACACGCTATTCATTATTATAGAGTACATAACTTCAATATTGGACTATTTCTCAAGGCAGAATAATTTCTTCAGTAATCTGACTGACCAAAAAATACCATCCTGTTTTTCTTAAGCAATTTAAGTAAATCAGTAGAGTAGACAAACAGTTAAACAAACTCTTTTTATTTCTGGAATGGGACAATGACTAATAGAACCAGAACTATTTTTAAATACAGCTTTCAAAACAGCTATGGTCTTGCCTTTCTTTGGACAAAATCTGTGCACAGTGCAATGATTTGTGTTACTAATGAACACCGGGCTTTTTCTTTGCCTCTGTAAAGACCACCACTGTGTCATTTAAACATTTCCTTTCAGAAACAATGCCATAGGAAATTTGCCTCTGTACACCGGTAACAGAATTTACTTCTAATTTTAATTTAGAGTCTTTTTAAGTCTTAAAACTTTACCTGTTAACTCCTTCAGTGTCATAACTGGTAAGACAACAAAGACTACATGCTGCAGGATTGGTGTGCAACTTGCCAGGGAATCCAGACTTAGAAGTTTTGTGGTTAGTATGGGATGTGTGCATAAAAAAAGGACTATCCTCACAGGAAGTGTTTTTCTTCCCATAATTCATGTTTAGAACCTTCATGTCACAGAACTACTGCGCACTTACATGGGCATTGCCCATACAGTCTCTAAAAGGTTCTAATCGCATTAACATACTATGACATCACCTGCATTTAACTAGTTATAAATGAGAAATATAACTAGTAATAGCATAAAAAATTAATATCTTCCACATGTTGTTTGGCAATATGAGTTTTGCTAAAGATCACCATATCAGTGAGGATAAGTATGTCTGAAACAATTAGTACAGTGACTTTAGGACTGTTACATACTTCAGGAAAGTCAGCCTTGTAGCATCTCTATATGTAAAGTGTACTCTCCACGTTCTATTACCTCACTTTGGAGTGGCTAGTGTTCCAGTGAAAGAGTGCTAGCCGGAAGCTTTTCTTGTACCGAAGGAAAAGTAGGATTGCTATAAAGAATGTGTAATGAAGAAGTATGTGAGCCTCCTTGAATTTGTTACACTCTCAAACTCATCTTGAATGTTCCAGGCTGTAAAAATGAGGATGGACAAGGCCAAACTTTGTCCAAGCAACAATCACCTGTTTTGGTTAGTATTCAACAGAACAACTGAGCCTGTCTATCAACACGTATGTCAAGAATGGCTGTCCCACCTCTCCTCCTTCCCTCTCTTTCTGTTTAACATTCTGCCCCCCTGCACCAGGCTGTTCCACACATTCCTTTGTGCTGGCTCTGATACTCAGACTGATTCAGTTTGTTCACCCGGAAAGAATGTGTTGGGGTTTTTTCTTGCTTACATTAGTTTTATGCTGGTTTAGTGAGTTCAATCAGCTCAGCCAACAGCCTGAATGGAAGAGCTGGTATGAGAGAACTGAAAGCATGTCCTGGGAGCAGAACCAGCCTCAAGTGGCAGCAATGAGCCGTTAGTACTGCTGTATTAATGAACAGCACTTTCTGAAACAATTATTTAATTAGTTCATAAAATTCTCATGATAAAATAATTAAAGTATTTCCAGAAAGATCAAGAGGATCTTGGATTTTAGGCCTTCATTTTCTTTTAATTCTCTTACTTAAACAGAAAGCTTGTACAAGTTCTTTGGGATGAGCTGCAGAGTCAGTGCATTTCTACAGAGACATATCAGCATCTGTTCACTGGAAAACTCAAAACCTCAGCCAGGGGAAAAACATTAAAAACCTCCACAAAATCCAGTTTTTTGAAATCCATTCTTTGCAGTTCTTTGGCCAATGCAAACCTGGAGTCAAACTTGATTAACACCCATAACTACAAAGCCAATTAGCAATAAGGATTTCCTAATGGCAAAATGGGAAGATGAAGCAAGGGCTTATTCTCTTTCCTAAAAAAATTATCACTACTCAGGCTTCCTTCTGTACAGGGACTTGTTTTCAAGAGATTTAAATCACAGAACTAATACATTTCATCAATGACATATTTCAATGATACTTTTCAAGAACTGTTTGTGAACAACAGGTGTTTTTCAAGAGTTGAAATTGGCCACTACTCCAATCACAGCCTCAACTTTTTATAGTTTAAAATTGTAATTAGTTTTTTGAATATCTGAAAGGAACAATTCAATACATTTGCTACAGCTGCAAGTGCAGAAACAGGTTCTTAAATTGTTTCATAAGGCAACTTCCTAGCACCAGATCCAGAAAAGCATTTCAGGAACATATATGAAAGATCACCTTTTAGGTACAGTTACACTATACATCCTATCGCAAATAGAATTCAGCAGGGACTTAGAAACTAAATGCCACAGGACATGACACATGCTACAACACTATATCCTACATGCATAAATTGTATGACGACACTGAATATAGCACAGAGTGTTTTGTCACTTAATACCTAAGCAGTCAGAGGAAGAAGACAAGCCTGAATGCCCATCCGTGAAAACCCAGCCATTAAAGCACTTGTCCAAAACTAAGGAGAACTCAGAAGTCTGAAAGGTTTGAAACTCCTCACCTCCTAATTAATGGTTTGGCAAAGTATTGAACATTTTGACTGTTTTACTGAAGCTGAAATACCAGATTGATAGGGCCAAATATTCCAAAGGCATACAGCCAGCCATGACCGCAGTTCTCTCCAAACAAAAAATGTAGGTTCCACATCTTGTTCCCAGCACTGTTTATATTTGAAGACTCTTTCAAGAAAACACATTGTATAGGATGGCAAGTACAACTACAAAATTTCTTCTAGAAGAACTGAAAGAGAACATAATTTTGAACACAAAGAAAAACATATGGGAAAAAGATACATGAAGATGCTTTTAAAAGAGAATGCTAAATTAATAAGAGATACAGTACTCAAATAAGCATGTAACTGGAAGATTAAAATATGTATTAAACTTAGTTATATGCTGTGTACCTGTGAGATACAAAGCATAATGTACTTCTGTTTTCAGAGACATATTTGGGGCAAAGGGGTCACTATGTTCTTTTTAAAAGGCTGAGTATTATGTAATTTAAATACCGTTAAGTGTTTATCTTTCTATGCATGCTGAAATGTACACTTTACAGTAGTAGCAATGTATGCAATACACAGCATTTTAATGCTGTTAAGAGCCATATATAAGAAACATCAAGATGACTTGTATAGAAAAAGGCAATACAAAAAAAAAAAGCAGAATTTTTAATAAGACAAGTCAAAACCCTTGTATAAACCAGTGCAGTCCTTTTCCTGTGATTGAGGACAAATGATAAAATGCCTAAAGACATTTTTCAGCTATAAACAGATCAGCAAGCATTTAATTAGGTGATCAAACAAGAACTGACATTATTTAGTATTTCCCTAAAGATGTTTATGATAGTCTAAATAGAAACATTTTTATAAACAGGATATGAATAATGAAATTTACAACAGCCCCTCTTGGTTTGCACAGCATACCGTAGGATCCAAATGACTTCTGGAACTGGGCTTTGGAAGGGAACATTGTAGAGCTGAGGGCTGAATTTACAGTCAAAATTTTCTTAGAGTTGCAAAACATCCTGTGGCAATTCTTATTATCTCTGTTTTCCCTTGTGTCTAGTTTTCTAGGACTATTTGGTCAATAAAATAATCTTTAGAATAAAACCAGAGTATGTAGAAAATTTCTAAGGGTTTTGAACTATTGATCATCATTACTCAGGTAACGCATTATACTGTAGTTTAAAGACTGGGCTCCTGGTTGTCCCAGTCAGGTGTCGCTAAGAGACATCTGGTAAAATTATAAATCAGAGAAGCAGAATGAAATTGAATGAACAGCTGTATGAGACAGAAGCCACCATATTTTTCTAAAGACAAATCTACTTTTTAAGCCTTTTATAACCTGTGTATTCTCAACTACATCAGAAAAAAATAATTGTAGCTATCCAACATGGGGTTTTCTGCTTTGAAGGTTCCCTTACTGAGCCAACACCTTTGTGTCTTCCAGACGGAAGGACTTTTGATTACACAAGAAACATACTTTAAGGTTACAGGTAATCTAGAAAGCTGATAGGGTTTATGGCATTAAATTCAAGCATGGTGCATTTTGAGCTACTTTCAGCTGGCTGCCTAGCTACCACATACAGATCCTAGGACAACAAAGCTAGGTTGAAAAAAAAAATTGTTTATTGAAAAAATATGCATACAGAGGTATTGGTTTCCAGCTTTTTTCTGGATGTAATTTAAGTTACTGATTTCACGTGAGAGAGATTCATAACACAGATTCAACCCCTGACATGGGCTTCTTGTCAGAGAAGAGAGCCCTCATCAAATAAAAATCATATACAAATGTGCTTGCATTAAAATACAGAGGAGAACTACTGCCAACAGCAATAATATACAAATGACTAGGATTTGGGAAAAGCCTTGTCAGGACTGAAAACTCTATTTTTCCAGATTATAAGATGATGTGTTTAATTAGAAGTGTTTAGGGAGTAGAATAATAAGTGTTTAGGGAGTACCCTGATGAGTGCATTTTATGTATTGCTAACCAAGTATTTCCCAGTTTTCCAGATGCAAGCAATGCATATAAGCCCATGTATCCCACTAGAAATATATTTTCATTAAGAAGGAATAAAATAAAACCAATTCAAAATTCTGGTAAATTTGCTACAAAAATTACACTTCAAAGCCTGAAGCAAATGACTATACTATCTTTTAAACTCAGCTAAACCACACTGATATAGCATTAATGTTTGATGAAGTAATATTTTAATAGTATTTACTGTAACACATATTTTACAATATTTTATTTTAAAGAATATTTTAAATAATCTTCATCTTTTGTATACTAATTAAATCTTAATATTCATAACAGACCGTTTTTCAGGACCACAGACTGTGGCAGTAAGTGAAGTAAGTAGTCCAATACCTTTGCTTGCTGTTTCACATTCACTGATTCTTGTGTCTGGGTTTTTTTGTTTGTTTACTTTCCTCTTCAAGATTGGCCAGCCTGATTAAGAAGATATGAAAGAATACATGCTCCTCCTCTTCTTGGCTTTGTGCTCTGCCAAACCTCTCATAGCACCTTCATATTTTACACTAAAGAACATGATGCTCCAAGATATGGATGATGATGATGACAACGACTACGATGACAATTCTCTATTTCCAACCACTGAACCAATTATATCACTAATTCCTTTTGATCTATTCCCAACATGTCCCTTTGGATGCCAGTGCTATGTGAGAGTTGTCCATTGCTCTGATCTAGGTAAGAATGAATTTGTGCGCCTGTTCTCCACTGGACTATACTAGTCATTTTCAAAAGGAGCTTACATTTTTTCAGTTAGGCAGGCAAATAATTTCTAAGTCAAGTCCAGCAACTAATCTGTGTCTGGCACTTTTTACAACACAAATGTTTTCCCAGTTTATGTGCATCTGTTTTAGAAAATTAATAAACTGCTACAGCCACCTTCAATTAGCAATGTCTTCTATTCATAAGACCATAGAATGGAAAGGCATTTAGAATAGGTAATAACTAACTATAAAAAACTACTTAACTGAATAAGTAGTTAGTTTGTCCATGAAGACAACAATCATAGAATGCAGAAATACTTATATTTAGATTTTAGATTACACTTTCTCTTGTTTCATTTACTTCCATGAAGTTATAACCAAACAGAGGCGCACAAAAGTTTGCTGTATCTTCCATTTGCATTAAACAAACTATTAGTCCTCTCTCTCAAAAAAAGACTATGGCTGAAGAAGTACTTCATGCACAACTACAAAGCAACAGGCCAAATGACAAGAAAACATAACAAAGGAAGAAGAGGCCATAAATAAACCACAAGAAAGTTTAACACCAGTGCATAAATGGGATCCAAACTATTTGCTCGGCTTAACTTCCACTAAGGTGCGCATCACTGGTAACATTTTAACTGAAGGCAAATCTGCTACTGTCACTGTTGCAGATACATCCTAGTCCCTAAATATGAATTCATTATTAATCTCTCCAGTCTGAATTAGTGTTCATTGAAGTTTTCCCATGATTCAAGGTAATCAACGGACTATGCTCCTGCCACTAGCACCGTGACAATGACATTTGTTCTCATTGCAGCTCTGCCACCATCCTAAACTTAATCCTAGACTCATGACTTAGAAACATTGAGTCAATGAAAAAAATTGCTGGGTTTTTTAAACATGTCATCATTAAGGAATCATGATAAACTTGCTGACAGCAATAACTATGGTTATTCCATCCAGTTTACAGATTGCAAGCCACTTTAAGTTCACACATACCCCCTGTTACCAGACTTCATCTTTAAATAACCGTAATCTATTAATTATAGAATAATTGTTAATAAACTGGACGAGCATTTAGCATTTCATGCATCAGGATTTCCACTAAAAAGCAAGTGACTATCCCTTGCTGGTCTCTAGATCCTCATTCAGGATCTCAGATGGCATGAACTGAAGTGTTTTTGTAACTGAATGGTGAGCTGGATTGGGGGATTTATACAACTGGTAATTAAATACTGGCAGCTGGAAGACCATCTTTTGTCCACTTTTACCAAGAATACATTTCTCAGCCTGGGTATTATCTGTATGGCCATATAAGCAACTGTGCCAGTACAAAGAACAGTGCAGAGGTAGAAAGGAGCATTCAAGCATTGAGCAGAGATACCTTAAAGCCACTGCAACAGCCCTGTTCCTCAATAGAGAACCACAGCCCCAGGTCCTCTGAGGGGCTGCTTCCTCCAGGGACTTAAGCAGTTTCCCTGTAGAACCTGTGCTCTGAGGCTGCTTAATTCACAGATCTAGGGAATCTGCAATGAGAACCCCATTCACACTTGTCATGGTCAGGGGTAGAAGCAGTTTTTCCTGAAACTATCCACACATTTTTGTCACACATTCTTACATAATTAGTTTCTCTCATTATTGAATATTCCCTTCCTATTCTCTGCCTTATGGCTGTTAGGATTTTCTCTCCAATCATAATAATCAACAATCTTACTGTGTTTTGCTGTTCAGTAGTTTATTTCTTTGGACTTACATAAAGGCATGTAATGTTTCTGTTTATCTCACATACTTAAATAGGTTTGACATCAATACCTCGCAACATTCCACCAGATACTCGTATGATTGACCTCCAAAACAACAAAATTAAAGAGGTCAAGGAAAATGATCTCCAAGGACTCACATCACTTTATGTAAGCTTGCTATTTCTAAGTTTGAAATCTAATTTACCGATCTGAACTATTTTGATACTTTTAAAACAAATGATATTTTTCTTCTCCAATAGTATACATAAAAACACAGTCTAATGCCTGCATATTTGACTGCTCCCACATAGTAAGAAGCAAATTTCTTTGAGCTGTGAGAACTACACTACTTTCTACAACACCCAGAAAATGTACCACTTGTATCTCACCAAAAAGATCCTCAATATTTATGCAGTCCTTAGCATGCACAGAAACACTCCCTACATTTTAAAGGCTGCAAGACAAGTGCTCCTTTTTTATCTGCTTAGCTATAAAATAGAAGAAAGCACTTAATCTCACAGAACAAGAATGATATTTTTGAAGGGCATTTTCAAAAGCACACAGTATACAACTGACACATATGCCACTGAAACTAATGCCACAAATCCAATTGACCCAAACCAAAAACAGACCAATGCTGAATTACAGAAAAAAGTAATGTGCTTTACTACTCTTTTTTAACACGCTCAAGTATTCATGTAGAGACATAAGTATCACTGGCAACTGATAGATCTAGATATTAACAGTACAAAATAATCCCTTTCTATAATGAGGCCTGGAAAGGCAGATTAAATCTGTTTTGGTATACTTATTTCCATAAGATGTCACTCTAGATCCGGTACCATCGAATACTGACAATTTTTGACTTTTCATTGTAAAAATGACAAATCTGTTCCAAAAGTTATAGCAAACTAATGACATTCTATTCCACATTAGAAAGACATGAATCACACATTAAGCTACCAAAACAAATACCTCTTCAGTCATATTTTGTTTCTGAGCAAGAACTGAAAATTTACTGGTTTTAAGTGTTTATGAATGAGCTTGTTAATTATTATGGGTTAAGCTAGCATAGAAAAAATAGAAACTACATATATTCATTGTTGGCAACAAAGTGTTTCCAATTCCTCTTAAGTCCCCTGCATCTGAGTACAGAATGGTTTTACCAGCAAGTTAGGGGTAAGCACACTAACTGCAGTTTGCGTTCAGTATAAAAAAAATCTTAGAGAAACTAACCTCCAGTGAATGAGAAAGTAATTGGAATACACCAGCAATCACCGCATTATGCATTAGAGTCACCATTTAATTATGTGGTAACTGAAAACTCTGAGCTGTTTTGATTTTTCTCATTAGTTAATTTGTAGCAAGTTCTAACAAAATTTTTACTGAAAAGAAAGTTTATACAATTTGTCTGAGTACTAGTCTACTTAGCAAAGACACAGATGGCAACTTGGATTAGGAAGGATCATTTCCTGTTTACTTCCTTAAGCTGTACACATTTTTCTGGGAAACAAAGATTAATTCTGTTTTGCTCTACTTCCTCCCCAACACAATTCCAGAGAGCAGATGACTTAACAACAGCTCAAAGAAATAAAAAATGAACAAAAATGAATAGTCTAGATTATGGAAATGCAGAGATGTGATTTGACGTGCAAAATAATTTAACATAACTCATATTTTGTAGTAACTCATTACAAGTTTTCTGATAACACATAAAACCCAAAAAAACTGCCCCAAAAGAGGACTAGTGTACTGTACAGTCAAGAGAGATACTTAAATGCACAGGAGTTGAAAAATTATGGCAAACAATATATAGTCAGATTAAAAACCTGAATTTTACTTTGCAGCATTATGCTGAAATAAAAGATTAAATTCTGAGTTTTGAGAATTTGTCTGCATTAAGGAACAACAACAATGAAAAAGAATATAACCCCCATACAATCCCACAAAATGTATGAAGACAAACATATTGTTTTGCCAGTTCTTCTCATTATCAATGGCACCTTGTCAGCTCTGACTAATTTTTCTCTACCTTCTAGTTGATGTTCTGGCTTCCAGTTTCTTTTTTGCTTTTCACAATCAAGTAGAATGCCTAAAGTATATAACAAAGAGCCAAAGTTTGGTGTAATGGAAAAATAAAATATTTTAAATACTTGTTAAATTATATATAAAATTAATTAAAATTCACAATGATAACAGTCCTGTATAGAGAAATTTTCCTTTTATTGCTCTTCCCATATTTCATAGGCATTGGCTTTAAACAACAATAAAATATCCAAGATCCATCCAAAAGCCTTTCAACCAACAAAGAAGCTACGACGACTGTATTTGTCCCATAACCAGCTAACTGAGATTCCAACAAATCTACCAAAAACTTTAGCAGAGCTCAGAATTCATGCTAATAAGGTTACAAAAATCCACAAGGACGTATTTAAAGGAATGAAGTCTCTACATGTTTTAGGTAAGTCCAATTAAGTAGAAGAGAAAATGTCTTTATCAAAAATGTAACCTACTATATATAATTTTCATTCAAACATTTCCCCAATGCGCAATTTCTTCTTAAAGAGATATCTATGCTGTGGAAACTATCTTTCGCAATTTAATTTCTATGTGAAGTTGCTACACAGGTCAAGTTTCTAGTAACCCAGCAAGCCAAGTTAGACAGCCTTTATTCACTGAAAGCTGGTGGCTTCCACCCCTCAGGATAGGTAATCAAAGCTAAACATTAATGCTTAGAACATCAGAAGTCATAAACAAAATGAATCAGCTGTTTATGACTTAGTCTAACATACACAAAATTCCTATGCCATAGTTTGGTTTTTTTTTTCCCCCCCTTGGACAGAAATGAGTGCAAATCCTCTTAACAATGATGGAATAGAGCCAGGGGCTTTCGAAGGCGTAAACATCTATCATATAAGAATTGCAGAAGCTAAATTAACTTCAATTCCTAAAGGTATGCTTTGTTTAACTTTTTCTATTTTACCTATACCAGTATACTCCTAAATACAATGCTTTAACATCTATATGATTATTAAAATATTCATAAATTCCATTTTGTATTGTTCATTAACACCAAACCACCTTCTACATTATTTTTCTTTTTGTACTTAGTATCCAATTCTACATCTCAAAAATGTCCATGCATGTGCACACACGCTTGCTCTCCAGCCCCTCTCCTGCCTTCTCCTTGTCAGGTAGTTCACTGCTCTCAGAGTCATCCAGAGGCTCTTCTCAGGAAGAACAATGTGAAGAAAACAACAATAAGATGTCACTTCACATCTTACCCATCAGCCTCTCAAAAATCCTTACAAAGAAAGGATAAACCCTCTGATATTTGTTCTGGGTCATAAGGGATATGCATTTAAACAGAAACCCCAAAATTTCTAACTTGAATTTCAAATGTTTCAAGCAACTCTGTAGCTCAAATATGCTCTACAATATAACCACCTTAATGCAAAACCCAATACAGCATTTTATACATCTTTTGATGGGGTTTTGCTATGTAAAATTTATTATAATTTTAATTAAATTCATCATAAGATACTACAAGATTACATCACTCTTTCATATAAAACAATTAACTTGTGATTGGGAGGTAGCAAGAAATTAAAACACTAACTTTACAAATCACTGACCTCCGCACACAAAAAAGTGGCACGACAGAACTCAGTACAACACTCTACCTGCATTTTCTATAGGTCAACATATTATTTAACCAAATTCTCATGTTTTTCAACTGCTCAAAACTACTAGCTAAGAGAAAAAGGGAGGAAATGGCATAATACCATATGTTGTACCATTCACTAACTCACAGGGAAACTAAATGTTGGCCCCTAAGGTATTTATTTCTGGATCATTCAAATAAAGAACTTCTATCTTATTAAATTTAATCTCTTCTTGTAAACAGATATCTATCTCCAGTACCATCATAATACCATCTCCCATCACTTAACTAAAAAAGATATACATAAAACGATTCAGTTTGTCTTTGTTATAGAGAAATCTCCTAGAAGGAAACACAGCATGAGGTCCAATATGTATTGTCGAATATATAAACAAACCATAAACAAACAGGATTTCATGGTGAACACATTCTACACAAATGGAAACTAAGTTTGTAGATCCTTCTATCTGCAAATGTTGTAATGACACAAAAAGATTAAAAAAAATTAAGATACAAAATGCACTTCAAATCTAAGATGGACAGATGGGTAGTCTTCCTTCTTAATACTGTAATTCAGACACAATCAGCACCTGGCAGAATTGTAAACTAAAATGTAAACTGGAAAAAAGCCCAAATGAACAATCACCAAAGCATGTCAACTGGCATCAAGAAAGACTGTGAAGCATACCACTTTTCTTCAGTATTGTAATGCTACAACAAATAGCAATGGCCATGGGAGCAGTGCTCTCCTAAGCCATATATTAGTAACAGAAATATGCGGTTTGTCTTGCTTGATGTCAGGGTGCCATCTAGACAGATGCTAGTAAAACTGAACATAAGATCAGCACAGAGAGATTAAAATTTGTGACTATCTTTGCCTGCCCTCACTGAAAGATATTGTAAAAAAAAGACTCTCCATCTCCTGCTCCATTCACTGACAGTTCTGAATTGGGACTATTTGGTGCCACGTGAAAAAACATTTTGTGTACTGACATAGGAAAGAGCGCATCAAATATCTCATTTTGCGTTGAGATTTCTGAAAGCTTTCCTCCCAGATCACATCTCAGGAGCTATAATAGCACGATTGTTACATTGCGTGGAACGCATCTACAAAAACCTTTCACAGGTTCCACAGGGATAGGATTTTGACTGCCAACTGTTAGATAACTGCACATAACATACAATTCACATCTTTGACACGTTAACCAAAAGTATGTGAAAGCCATTATAAAGAAAGCCAGCAAAGTTATACCAAATTTTGGAACTCTGAAATCTTGACATTAGCATATACACTTTCACATCTAAATTTTTGTTTTAAAAGTTACTATTTTAAACTAAATGATGTTGTTTTTTTAAAAAGTAACATACTTGTATTTAATACCCCTTTCTTTGATGCAAACACCCCCTTCACCCCCCACAAGATTCTTCACCCAATCCTAAACACAAAGGAAAGAAGCTGTTTGGTACAGTTATTCCAACAAAAGTAACTTGGCTTATTTTTCTCATACTGTGCATTTGTTTTTCATCAGAATTGCCCTCCAGTCTACTAGAACTTCATTTAGATGACAATAAGATCACAACAATTGAACTTGAAGATTTTAACCGGTATAAAGATCTTCAAAGGTAAAATTGCCACGCAGAATGCTTTTATTCGGAAAAAAGTCAGACCTGGCTGGATAGCTTATTTGATACTTCTTTTGTTAATGGGGAAAAAAAGAGAATATTTTAAAAAGTGTTTTAGGACGAACTGCTGTAAGTAATAAGATCAAACTTTAAAAAAATAAACCAAACCACCACCTCCCCCACCCCACCTCCCAAAAAAAAACCCCAAACCCAAAAAAAACCCCAAAACAAACATTAGCCTTGTTCTTACATATCATGCCTACAGTTCACATCAGAAGGGTATGGCGAGAACAGCATCTGATTACAAAATGTAGTCATCATAAATTCTTACCTCTTACACAGCACCTGGTGTTGTGTAATATAGCGTGGCTCTAATATCTCTCAGTGTGCTAGTAATAATATGCCTCAATTAAGCACTGCATGTATTTCTCATACTTGGAATATATGAACCTCTGTGGTCACATTATTTATCAACAGCATTCAGTATTTTTCTCTAGCTGTTCCCTTCAGGCCCAGGCATTTTAACTCCTTGGTCACTCACCTCACAAATCACCCCCCAAAATGAGGTATGCAGCAACACCAACTGTTTTTTCTCTTTTTTTTTAGGAACAGGATGCCTTTCTTGCAACTAAATTTATAGGATTTAAGAGTCATAATAGCTTTTTAATTCCAGAGAAGGCCTAAGTGTACTGGAAGGAGACACTGTACACACCCCAAAATAAAACAGAAAAGGATTGCAGGAAAAGGGAAATTTAAGTATTGTTTATACAAACACATGGGAAAACTGGTAAATTGTAGGAGACAAACTTTATCTCCTGAAAACTAGCCTGACAAAAATCCAGTAGCTGGTAAAGGAACCAACTTGCTAACTGTTTCTAAATGTGATGGGGTAGGGAGGTGTTTAAGAAAAAGAAAAAAATGCATGTTTCTGAGGAACATATCACTGAAGTAGGAGAAGAAGAGAAAGCCATTTGTGCAAAGCTCAGTTAAGTACCCTGAAAATATGGCTGAGCAGCACTGAATTTTGGATTTGGTAATAGAAACTACTATCAAAGGGGAACTATTGAACTGCATTTAGATACCAACTTTAGTTTCTGAAGAAATCAAGGAAGAAAGGAGAAAAAGGGGATTGCAGGATGTGTGAAAAGATCAATCCCAACCTGACCTGTGCCTCCACCTTCTGAATCATCTTCCTAGCAACACAGGCTGAAGTCTTATAGCAAAAAAACCATAAAGCCTAAATTAAGAAGAACTTGGAAGTAGGAAAGAAGGCCAAGTGCTGGGTCTTACACTTGTGTCCAACAACCCCATGCAATGCTACAGGCTTGGGGAAGAGTGGCTGGAGAGCTGCCTGGAGGAAAAGGACCTGGGGGTGTTGGTTGACAGCTGGCTGAACATGAGCCGACAGTGTGCTCAGGCAGCCAAGACGACCAACAGCATCCTGGCTTCTATCAGGAATACCATGGCCAGCAGGAGCAGGGAAGCGATTGTGCCCCTGTACTCGGCACCGGTGAGGCCACACCTTGAGTACTGTGTTCAGTTTTGGACCCCTCACTACAAGGAGGACACTGAGGTGCTGGAGCGTGTCCAGAGAAGGGCAACAAAACTGGTGAAGGGTCTGGAGAACAAGTCTTATGGGGAGTGGCTGAGGGAACTGGGGTTGTTTAGTCTGGAGAAGAGGAGGCTGAGGACCTTACCATTCTGTACAACTACCTGAAAGGAGGTTGTAGTGAGGTGGGGGTCAGTCTTTTCTCCCAAGTTACTAGCCATAGGATGAGAGGAAATGGGCTCAAGCCCAGAGTGGACATTAGGAAAAACTTCTTCACTGAAAGAGTGGTCAGGCATTGGAACCGGCTGCCCAGAGAGGTGGTGGAGTCACCATCCCTGGAGGTGTCCAAAAACACATGTAGACGTGGCACTTCAGGGCATGGTTTAGGTGGCATGGGGGTGTTGGCTTGATGTTTGGACTTCATGATCCTAAAAGTCTCTTCCAACCTTAATGAGTCTATGATTCTAAGGTAGTCCTGCATATTTTTAAAACATCAAGTTTTTGACTAAGTTTATATATAACTTTCTTTACAAGACTTGCACTTCTTTGACTCTTCTTTAGAACAATACTTTTTATTACTGTGAGTATACTTTGTAGCTATACTACTTGATGAAGGGGCATGATTTATTTTACAAGCAGATTGGTTGATGTTTATCATTTTAACTCTTGCCACTAAAAGTAGAAAAACTGCATGCAGAACCGGACAATTGCTCACAGATTAGCTGCTGTCCTTTAAGTGGAGATTAAATTAAGAAGAAAAAATATTTGTTAGATCAATGGTGGGGTTTTTTTTTCTACCAGAGGTAAGATTTCATCACCTTTCCCCAGTTCTTTTTTGCCCTCTATGTCTACTCCTGTATTTTAACCCTGAAAAAAAAAGTATGCTTTTCAATGCTGTGAATCTTGATTAATCTTTAACTAAATGCTTCTTGCACTATTTCTAGGCTTGGCCTTGGGAATAATAAAATCAAAGATGTGGAAAATGGAAGCTTTGCCAACATACCAAGTATACGTGAAATCCATCTTGAAAAAAATAAGCTCAAGAAGGTTCCTCCTGGATTACCCGAACTGAAATACCTGCAGGTCATATATTGAACTTAATAAAAAGCTCCAGTACTTATGGGTTGTTTAACTTTCACACTGCCATACTGACTACAACATAATTTTAAAAAAACATACTTAACTGTCACATATATTTTGACATGACTCTTACACTAGGAAAACCTGAAATCCCATATGTACTTAAAGAAATAAACAAGATCAAACAGCAGGAACATTTCCTAGAAATAAACGGGGGCAACGTGCTACACAGAAAATGTTTTCGGAAAGTTTGTTGCAGATTATTATAGTTCCCATATTAACAAACTGGAGTGGAAATTTTTCCATTTCCATGCTGAAAAGCCTTAAATCCAAACAAAATTATTTATGAGGCCGAAATGATATGATTTTCAAATTTGTATTTAGGACTAGACTAATTCTACAATAAAATGCTTTCAAAACACATTTCTTTCCCAAATTCCAGAAGAGTAATTAAAATCAAATATGTATTTTAAGATTACATATGCCTTAGGATACAGAGCAGAACAAAGCTTGGGGAAACATGAAGAAATGCATAGATGACAGAGCACATGATAAAGTATTTGGTAAAAGCTTTTACCTCTGAATTTCATTTCCTTCCACTTATTTTACTTCCCATTAAAGAAAATTGTTGAGAGAGATATATTTAAAAAAAAAAACAAACACCAAAGCCCAAACATCAATTTACACTGTAATGTAATATTAGATATACAAATAAAACATTTTATCAATGTACATTATTTTAATTAAATTCTAAACTCTATCATAAGCCTTTTTCTAATTTAAGCTACATCAACATCAGCCTTACCTGTTCCTATAACAATACCAACAAATCTCTTCTAATAGCAACTTTTCTAGAGTCTACTCTTTAAAATTTATTAAATCACTGAGCATTTGTATTATGGGAGAATATAATATGCCATCACTAGAATTCTTACTGTAAGTTAATATAAAACTACATTTTAGGAGAATGTTCCATAAGAACAGAGTCAAATTATTCTGACAACACACTGATAAAATATCACGTAACTTCTTTTTGTGGGAGAAACTGTGGCAGGAGGGTGACATTTTTAAAAGATTTAACACAAATTTTTAATTCCTGTTACTATTAAGGTCTGCATCCAACTGATCTTATGGCAAACCTCAGTTATCTATATAACAATGAATGTTTAGATATTTTTCCCATTTACATACTAACTACTGTATTTTACTGTTTCTTATTGCTGCAGGTAGTCTTCCTTCATTCTAATCATATTGCAAAACTGGGAGTGAATGATTTCTGTCCAACAGGAAGAAGAAAGAAGAAAGTGTTATACAGTGGCATAAGCCTCTTCAATAATCCTGTAAAGTACTGGGAGGTTCAGCCTTCAACTTTCCGTTGCATTTTAGCCAGAAACAGCGTGCAACTTGGAAATTTCCTCAAGTGATACCGAAGTTGGTAGTTTCAAAAAGCAAGCTCTCCGCATCAGTTCTACAATACTTGAAATTTGCAGAAAAGGGCAAATTTTACACTATTTAACCAGTTTACAAATAATTTACTATTTCAGAGATAATTAATTAGAAACAATATGTTAGTAGGACCCATTGTATTATTTGACAATGTTCAGCCTACATTTGAATAATTTAAACAAAAGCCTTTATATCTTACAGAAGGACTCTTGGAAGCACAACTGGAAACCGTATTTGATGTTTCCTATTATAGATATTAAGTTCTTTACTTAAATCACATAGTTTTGACATATTCTTCTGAATAAATTCTAAAAATCAAGTGGAAATTACTTTTTCCACTGTAAGGGCCTTTTCCTCTGCCAAAAAGTGTTGTAAGAAAAGATGAAAAAAAAGTTAACAGACTTCAAGGACAACTTCTCATGTCATTTTTGATAATTGGCAAAGATGCAATAACAAGGTACAGTATTATAAGGTCTCTTGTCTCTAAACTATATATTTTTATAACTTAAGTGAGATAAAGGCGGGTTTCATATCAACATCTAACATGCAAAGAACCTTTAAAAGTTTTTGGTATTTTTTCTTGCAACTGTAAGAGGGAAACGTCCTTCAATGTTTTGCTATCAATATAATTTGATGCACACTGAATATTAAAAAGTAGGATTTGAGATTAATCATATGCTTCAAGCTTAACAGGAATGATTATTAAACTCCCTTTAGGCCAGCACATACATTTTCTTTTATCTATTTCAACTGTAATAAGTGTTTTTCATTTAATTTTTTCCTCCTTTATATTTTGACATAACATGGGTTAAGAATTCCCCATTAATGTAAGTACTTTAAAATTGCTGAATGCAAGCAGATAGCTGGAACTCAGCTGCCTTGACTTCTTATGTAGGTCAGCACATAGAATTCTCAATACTGACAGTACTGTATGAAATTGATATTTTATGTATCTATTTAGTGTATATTTGCTGTTGTGATTCAAAATAAATTAAATAAACTTAAAGAATACTTGCATATGTATACTTGATTACATGATGGGTCATGTCAAAACATTCAGAGATTATAACCAAACACCTTTCTGACTCTTGTCTAGATATTTTCTCTATTCTTCGTTTTTCCAAACCTACATACCTTTTGGATTGTTTATCACTGCTGTTCTTCACAAAGTTAAATATTCAACACTTTATTAGAAGCAAATGACACAGACTAGTAGTAGAAGAAAATAATACATAGAAATCAAGCAATTCCTGATCTCTCAGCCTGTCTACCGCCTAAGTACACTAAGCAATAAGCATCAAGTCGAACACCTGATTTTTTTTTCATCTGCTTGGTCTCTTTGTATTTAATATTTTGTTAGCACCACTATGCTGTTGAGACCCAAAACCAAAACGGGGGAGGAGGGAGAGTGGGCCAGGGGAGGCTTTTAGTGAAGAACAGTTTTGCAAACAGAAATTCTATAAAACACTTCAAGGCAGAGTAGAACCAAAACACTAAACAAGACAAAGACCAAAACAAATCTGCAGATCACCAAGCATCTTTATATTCCTGGCTTCTGAAGATGTTTCTAAGGAGTGCATTTCCTAGAAAATAACATGAGGAAAGCAGTGGTCAGTACTGAAAATAGTAGTTAATGAGTATATTCTTCATCAGTTGGTCTAGTTTATATCATAGACTTCTTTAGCCATAGCTATGTATGTATGCATGAAGAGCTACGATCTCTAAACATAGACCAGTGTTAGAGGACAAGTCTGGTGTATACATAGGAAAAAAGGCATTACCTTCAGTAGATTTTTCCACTTGAGAATTAGTTACTACACTCATAGGAAAGACAGAACAGTTGATACAGTTCATACAGGGAATGCATACCACCTCTTACTGCCACTCTGCATTCCCAGTGAAGACACAGTCTGAGCCTCTCTAATGTTGCACTTTAAATAAATTCAACAGTAACGAATCTGACAAGGCTACAGAGGGAAACAGCCAACTCTTTAAGCCACCCCTACAAGATTTATGTGGAGCATGGAAGAACACTGAAAAGAGTAAGGGCAGAAATAAGCAACTGAGAATGAAACAGCTTAGTAAGATAAAGAATAACACACCACACAGACTAGTCATTTATCCTAGAGTAAATCATCATCACACAAAATCTTCACATTCGTACTTAAGCAGGAGCACCTACTACTTCATGGTAACAGCCCAAGTGCATATTCATACCCTCTGGAAAATACCAGCCTTCTCTTAATGATAGGCTGCCCTGCCTTATACTACCATAAGGAGCTCATGACCCCATACCGGGGATACAAAGCATTGTCAGTAACAACTAACTGTACAAGCAGAAGGTGAAGATTTGAAATAAATGCCAATTCTTATCCAGTAAGAGCTAAAAAGCTAAAAAGTCCTTAAAGCTCCACAAAATGGTCACTGCTTATAAAGTTTACTATCTAAAAGGTAGAGGAAAAGCAAATAAAGAACAAGGCAGGAAATTTGTAGATGACCGGAGCATAATCAAGAGCCAAGAAAGATTTGAGGGACTTGCAGTGGAAAAGAGTGGTCAAGTAGCAACAGCAAAAAGAAGTCCAATCTAAAGAAGGTTAAGAATGAAAAATGGAAGGAAAATTTCCCAATCTTCCCAATCTACTTTGTAGAACACTAAGTTAACAGTCTTCACCTTGAGTAAGTGGGAAAAGGTGGCCTTCAAGCAAATCTTCAGTTGAAAGCACAAAGAGCAAGCACAATGCTAGTAAAAAGAATAGAACTGGTAACAGAAAAATCATTACATTTATATGAATCACTAGTTTAAATGTATTCTTACGCACTCATGCTATACTAGTTACACCAATTCAGCGATGACAACGTAAAGAGAAAAGCTGATGCAAATTCTGCAGCTTAACCAAAAGAATAAACTCACAGCATAATGTAATACATTATTCTACACTAATTTAGGGGTAAGGATTAAAAGGAAACATAAAAGAGAAAGCAAACAACTCCTTATCTAATTGAAGCTTATGCAATGGACAACAGGCATCTGCATCTGCCAAGACTAAGAGATTTAAGAAGATGGACTAAGGTCTGGACAGGTGTAGAATGACTTCTGCATCCTTTTATTAGGCTACACCTCTCTACACCAAAGCAGGCCAATTCAACAAACCCACTGCTAATAAACCCACTCAGCAGCAAGGAGCTGTTGGAAGCAATTACCTATATTCTCAGTGAAACTTAATAACTGCATTTTGCATAAGATTTCCAGGCATAACAAAGGCCCACATGTGAGTAGGTTGCCACATGAAAAAATAAAATCCCTCTTGCTTTTGTTCAAACCGCCTGTGTTCCTATGACTAACCACCAGGCGCATGTAAGAAAAATGGCTACTGGGCTTTTTGGTCTCCAAAGGCAAGGAGTTTAAGTTGAGGCTAATTAATGATCCCAATACAGACTCCAGAAAGTGTACTCAAGTCTTGGTCCTCATCTGAAGCTTTCCTTGGGGCATCGCTTTAGCAGAGGAGTCCTAGTCCCTAGAAAGCACGGTTAACACTAAGAATTCTTTACAGGTACTCTCATAAGAGTTTCACCAAATTTTAGGTCCACTGTTGGAAGTCAGTATAACGGGAAAGCTTTCCAAAATTGTAGCAGAGTCCTAAGAGGTAGAAGACTGTACAGTCTAGATCTTATCCTTTTGAATCCTTAAAAACTCTCTTGCCTTCTCACTCTTTCTTCTTTGCCACGCATTCAGACTGAGAAATTCTTTCTACAGTCAGCATCCATGGATACATATAACATTTACAGAAGAAACTGCAACACTATTTTGAAAATACTACCTCCACTGTCACAATAAATAATGTCTAAAGGATTTTATCAACTGCTTAGCTTTTCATCATCTTCAAGGCAAATTCAGCTACCTTTGAAGTTTAAAAACCTTCACCTGTGACTTAAACTACATTAGCAATTCTGCATTAAAGCAGTAGTATCAAATGGTTCATTCTGTCTCCTGTAAGAATTATTTAGAGAAAAAGGAGTAATTTCCTATATCACATCACAAATTCATAGGATGCCTGCCACCTATGAGAAAAAAACATATTCAACAACCCTCCACTATTTTCAGATATCATTCCCCAGCTAGCATTTGTAGGTAATAATAACTGATAATGTACATATCTTTGACATTTTGGTTGTATTTTAATGTAAACCCAAGTGACGTCACAATGACATATAGACATTACAATATAAAATGTGCCTTACACAGTTTCAGCAATGATTTCTGAACATGGACAGCAATGAAGTTAACAGAATAGCAGCTAACTAATGATAATACACTGGTGTTCAACAGTCTTTCCATTGAACAAGGCTGTTCAGTATCAATCTTGATGAAAAGGTCTTCCTGGTCAATTAATATTGCTGTTCAAAGCTAAATAAAGCACATTCAGATTGAATTTCTGAAAGTCAAAACCACTACTTTTATTTCAGAAAAGTAGAAACTAAATCCAATCTAAACCCAATCTTCAAATACTTCTTACTGCTTCCATCTAATAGATGGAAGAAAAAAAGTAGTTACTCTATAAAAATCTTGTATCTTTATGATAAAGCCATAAACACAGTGCACATTAAAAAAAATAAAAGGTTTCAAGGTTTCTTACCATACTAAAGCTGTATTAAAACATGCCAGCTGAAAATCTTTGAAATCAACTCCACCTTTACATTCTCCACAGGTGTTACAGAAAAATGACAGGGAGAGGGAGATTTGACATAAGACTTTCTAAGAGTCTTCTCTTACTACTTATTCCTTGTACAAGCAACAACATTCCTCTAAAAAAAAATTTATACCTAAACTTGCCAAATTTTAATGGGCTTCTCTCTTCTGAAAATCTGTCAGGTCCCTACAAGAAGACAATTAACAAATTTCACCAGAGGATGGCAGCCTGTTGTTACCAATAGAAGGAAAAGTAATTCTAAAGAATAAACAACAGTGTTTCTGCACAGTAATATCCCAGTAAACTTCACAAATACTGATTAAGCAGAGTAGCCAATCTGAGTACTAAAATACTATTTGAATACTTCTAAAGAATGAGTTCTATGTCCTGCTCTACACAGGATGAAATAACCTCATCTCTCTGAGTTTCCTTCCCCATTACCAACCTACTTAATACAGTACTTTAAAACACAGCAATACAGAGAATACAGAAGTTACACGACATTAGAAGACAAATTACAACAAAATTAAGATACTGAAAGTTTAAAGACTATAAGATACTATCAAATCATTATTTTAACTTTCACCATCAGCTATGACAAGTACATACCACGTAAACCAAAATGTACATCCAATAAGACAGGATTTCTTTCATATCCATATTGAAAAGCCAAACAAACAAAAACAAAATTTTGAAGCAAACCACTGCAGTTTGTTTGCTCTACAAGCAAGGCACCTAATGAAGAATAGTTTTGTAAAGATACCTACACCATGCAACCCTCAATCTCCCATCACAAAATCCCATTCCACCTCATATCCTTAATGATATTAGTCCCAATGCAGTATCTTCTTTATTTCCTTCACAGCAATATATCCATAGATCAGAAGCATGGGTTCAGAATCAACTACTTGCTTGTCTGCAAACTAGTGTATGAAACTCACAGATCACCTAGGTGCCTTTCTCTGGCTGCTAAACCAATTACAGAAAGCAAAGTAGTGTTGATTTTTCTTCCTTTTTGCAGTATCAATAGTGTTGTCTTCCTTTGCCCAGCTGTAAATTTACAAAAAACCTGCAGGAATTCAGTGTATCTGGTAACCTGGCTAAAAGTGCCCACTACGTTCAGAAGTGTCAGCAAAGAGAAAAGGACAGATGGACAGAGAAAGAGCACAGTTATTTGGATATCACTGTATGACCTTTGGAAAAAAGAGTTGTAAAATCATAAAAGCACAATGAAGTATGGGCTGGAGAGCAGACATGGAGGTGAATTGAAAACTGCCTGAAAGGCAGGGAGCAGAGGGTGGCGATTCAGTGAATTCTAGTTGGATACCAGTAACTAGTGGCATAACCCAGGGGTCAATACCAGCTCAAATTCTGTTCAACATCTTCATTGATGATCCACATGATAGGGCACATGACCCTCAGCAAGTTCACTGATGACACAGAAGTGGAGGAGTGACTGATATGCCACAGGGTTATGCTGCCATCAAGGGACCTCGACAGGGTGGAGAAATGGGCTAACAGGAACTCATGCAGTTCAACAAAGTCCTAAGTTCTGTACCTAGGGAGGAATAACCCCATGCTGGATGACCTGGAAAGCAGCTTTGCAGGAAAGGACCTGGGGTTCTGGTGGACAAGTTGAATGTGAGCCAGCAGCATGTCCTTGCAGCAAGAAGGCTAACAGTACCCTGGGCTGCTTTAGAAGGATAAGAACAATCTCTTAATTCCCAGTGTTGCTAAGTTTTTCCATGAACAAGTTACAGAAGCCTGGATTCCTACGGATTTGAGTCTTACAGCCCTCAGGTACCTCCAGCTTGTCTCTACCTCACATCAACACCTCAGCATATTCTCCCACAGCTGCCACCTGTTTGGTTGCCAAGTAACAGAGTGAAAAGTATGCCAAGGGGTTAGTCAACATATCTCCATTTCGTCTTGCCATCCGGCTGCTTGCTCTAAGGAGAATTTGTAACTGTCTTTTCCTCAGTTGAAGTACCTCTTTGGAGCACTTTCCCCTGCCCAGCTGCTATTTTTCACAAGTTGGTAACAAGTACATATGTATTTCCCTCTATCCTGTGTCAAATTAGGTTATAAGTGGCAAAGAGGATCAAAAGATAAAGAGTGAAATACGTGACAAAGACAAAAGCTTCCTTTCCTTGAGAAATCAAAAAGTTTGGCTATTCTAAAGATAGTGGAAATGTCCAAAAAGTTTCACATAAGCAAGTATCCCATCAGGAATTCCTGCACCAGCATTTCCCAAAAGTGACGGAAATGCCTAGGAACAGACCAATAGAAAAAGTCTATAAATCAAGATATGTAAGTTTTTAACCATTGATATTGGTTTACTAAAGTGGTAAATATTTCAGCTACCTAAAACAGGTTATGCATAGGAAATCTGATACAACTTCATGAAATGAAGTGAAATGAAAAACTTTATGAAATTCTGACATAATTTAACGTAATTTCAGAAAGTATTTACGTATGTCCTAAGAAGCAATTTCTGCTATCTCCTGAAGGCAGCAATTACCAACATTTAACTATGTACCATACTCATTCAACCATAGTTGGCCATTTACTGATCTTCCGATGTTTCTTTTCAAGTTAATGAAATCATTCATGTTGTCAATCTAGGGAGCTTTCAGAGTTAAAGTTTCTAGCTAATATTTTGTTATTTACTACTAGTAATTCTAGTAGTTGCATTCATTGGAATCTGTTAAAGAAACTTCAAATATCTCCGAGAAGACTGCTCAGTTAGGTTTGAACAAAACCAAGAGGTCTCAACTTTCCAAGTTTGAACTATGTCAGTTTTTTCTGCTAATCAAAGTTTCTGGATATTTTCCCATGTTGCCCTGATTTCCAAAAATATCTACTACATAAGTGTTTGGGTTTTAAAGACAGATTAGCAAGAACTTCCCCACCCCCCCAGTGAAGTTCAATGAAAATAAGAAGATTCAAATGCAAATACTAAGAATACCACCCAGCATCAGCACACATTTTTTCACAGTCTTAAGAGCAGATTCTTGGTTGAAATATTGCACCGTTTATGCAGAACAACTAAGGTATACCACAACATACAAGCAAAATTTTAATATTTCCATTTCATTTTTATTAAAATTTAACACCAGCATGACAATAAAAGCAATTGTAAACTAAAAATAATGAAATCATCTTCTTCTACAATCTACAAGCCTTTTTTTTTCCTCCTTCTCTATGTTTAGAATTTAAGATTGTTTCCTGGGTTTGTGGACTTTTTCCCTCCCCCTTCCTTTCTGGGGAGACTAGAGGTTTGAGAACAAAGCTGCTAATAGAAAACACATGGAAAAGCCCTGGAGTAAATGAAAATCTGACTCGAATTCCAAATGCCACGTATCACATACCACTGCCTAAAATTATCTGCTAAGATAAATATAAGTTCACCCTGCATACTCAATGAACCACCTGAGATGGAAGACAGTGTTAAGTATAAAATGAACAGAAAGGCTTTAATGATTTTTAAGAGAATTCCAAAACTGATCAATATTTTGAAACAAGTTGGGATGTTTCTCAAAGCTTGTGTTAGCCAGCGAAAGATTAGCTCAACAGAACATGCTGCCAACAGTCTTGTTGCAGTTCTTCATATAAAATACAAACAGTTCTACTCAACTGAACAATACAATTCTAGATTTAACCATTATGCTGCTGGATTGCAGTGGGAATACCTCACAGCCAGGTTTTCCTCTGCATGAACACTTTTTCTGTTTCAAATTCCTGCCCAGGAGAAATTCGAAGACTATGAGATTTCTGGAACAGCAGCATTGTGGATGTAGTTTTGACGAGACTCCCACACATTTCCACACACAGGTAAGTCTTGCCACAAACTCCCTGTGCATAAGCAGTAAATTTAACAAGCCTGGATGCATTAGACTAGCCACATATATGTAGATCATCTGTGCATCTGGTGCAGTATGTTTCATACACCAGACTCATTATGCATGTACTACCCATCATCTCTATAAAGGTTTCTTCTATCAGCCAAGGGGAGCAAGATTGAAATCAGTATGCACTCTTCACAATTACATTTACAGTAACTGTTAAGGAGTTACATTCTCAGTTAAGCATGGAAAAAAACTCTAGCTGACTAGTTGCCAAAGGATGTAAAATCTCCTGAGGGGCAGAGAGGGAGCAAGTCACTGACACAAGCATGCACTAGCCTCTTAATTTTTCAGCCAGTTATTTCCAAGTGCTTTTTAGATATAAAGACCAATGAAAATATTTTCCTTCCAGGAACACTCTTCACACAATACCTTAACTCCTTTCATTCTTGTCTGTGGAAAAGAAAATTAGCCTGCCATTCTAAAAGTTATTATTCTACCAAAATGTATATCCTATTTAGGTCACCAAGAAGAACATCCAGACACCACACTATTCTTCTGTCAGCTCAATTTTCTTCTCTCTTCTTTCTATTCTACAGGATGAAACAAAGAACAGGCTGAATAAGTGATTGAGGGATCAGTGACGGCTAATTTTTTTAGCATGAAGAAAGTGAAGAAGCCACTTACATATTAACCTGATGTGTAAATGCTCAGATTCAGGAAGTGATATAATATTATTCTGCAAGAATAATAAAAGCAACTTTCTACTCACTTCTCCAGCAGCACTACTGTGATGCAGCATAATTATTACTTGCTCAAGAAAAAGTTAATGCTTAATATATAGAAATCAATTTCATGAAACCTGACTTTGCTTTTCAGCAAGCATATTTTTCATTTATATTTTGAGCTAATACATACAGTTTCCATCTAGTGTTACCCTCTAGTAAATTATGATTTCTAATATTTTCTATTTCCTCAAATCACAGAATGGTAGGGGTTGGAAGGGACCTCTGGAGATCATCTTGTCCAACCCCCCTGCTTGAACAGGCACACCTAGAGCAGGGGGCACAGGAACACATCAGGTGGGTTTTGAATGTCTCCAGGGAAGGAGACTCCACAACCTCTGTGGGCAGCCTGTTCCACTGCTCTGTCACCCTCACAGTAAAGACATTTTTTTCTCATATTGAGGTTGAACTTCCCATATTCCAACTTGAGCCCATTGTCCCTTGTCCTGTCATTAAGCACTATTGAAAAGAGCCTAGTCCCATCATCCTGACACCCACCCTTTAGATATTTATAGGTATTGATGAAATCCTCCCTCAGTCTTCTCCTTCTCCAGGCTAAAAAAACCCCAAGTCTCTCAGCCTTTCCTCATAAGAGAGATGTTTCAGTCCCCTGATCATCTTGGTAGCTCTCTGCTGGACTTGCTCAAGCAGTTCCACATCCTTCTTAAACTGGGGGGCCCAAAACCGGACACAGTAATCCTGGTGTGGACTCACAAGGGCAGACAGAGAGGGAGGATAACCTCTCTCAATCTGCTGGCCACACTCCTTTTAATGAAGCTCAGGATACCATTGGCCTTCTTGGCCACAAGGGCACATTGTTGGCTCATGGTCAATTTGTTGTCCAACAGCACTCCCAGGGCCTTCTCAACAGAGCTGATTTCCAGTAGTTCAGCCCCCAGCCTGTACTGGTATATGGGGTTGTTCCTCCCCAAGTGCAGGACCTTGCCCTTGCTCTTGTTGAATTTCATCGGGTTCCCATCGGCCCAGCTCTCCAGCCTGCCCAGGTCTCGCTGGATGGCAGCACAGCCTTCTGGTGTATCAGCCACTCCTCCCAGCTTGGTATCATCAGCAAACTTCCTGAGGTTACACTCTATCCCATCATCCAGGTCACTGATGAATATGTTGAACAGGACTGGACCCAGCACAGACCCCTGGGGAACACCACTAGTGACAGGCCTCCATCCAGGCTCTGCCCCATTGATCATGACCCTCTGAGTTCTGTTGTTGAGCCAGTTCTCAATCCACCTCACTGTCCACCCATCCAACCCACACTAGATTTCACAGGGCAAAGAAGAACTTCTATTTAACTCCATTTATAAAATGACTAACACAAAAAAAGAAAGTCAAATAACTTCCAGAAATACTGAAGTAGTAAGTAAATGTCAGTACAACAGTATAATACTTTGCCCCCATATTCACTAGCTGCATAACACTGTCCTATAACAACCACCAGCAGAATCTTCATGTAATATGATAAATTTTGAGAATAAAGAATCAGATTACTTTTAGAAGTTATGTTCCATGCAAATATCTGCCTAAATACAGCAGAAAAGTTCTATTTATGTTCTACCTGGCAAATCACACTCCTATATAGTGGCTTGTAAATCTGGCACATTTGATATGAAGATAGTCTGTTGTGATGCTATGCAGAAGAGAACATTCTTCAAACCTCCATCTACCACAATCATAGCCAGACCCCATCAAGTACTTTCTTAAGCAACATGGCAAAAGATTCCTTATTTGTCACATCATGATCACAGTTGACAATTGGCATTTACCTATACAATATAGCAATAAACTCTTCTGAACACAAAACATAGTAAGGTAGTATGAAGTCAATAGGCCACTATCTTTTCTCCTTGAGATCGCAATCAAGGTGAAATCTGTAGGAGATTGTGTGTTGGTACTATAATCCCTTGGTATTTTGGTTCTTACTGAAAAAAATTTCTTGATGAAAAGGTCTTCCTGGTCAATTAATATTGCTGTTCAAAGCTAAATAAAGCACATTCAGATTGAATTTCTAAAAGTCAAAACCACTACTTTTATTTCAGAAAAGTAGAAACTAAATCCAATCTAAACCCAATCTTCAAATACTTCTTACTGCTTCCATCTAATAGATGGAAGAAAAAAGTAGTTACTCTATAAAAACCTTGTATCTTTATGATAAAGCCATAAACACAGTGTGCATTTAAAAAAATAAAAGGTTTCTTACCATACTAAAGCTGTATTAAAGCATACCACCTAAAAATCTTTGAAATGTTTTCCTTGAGCACATTGCACTAGAGCACACATAGGGCAATATTTCATTTCTCCTGTTTCAGGAATGCTTTGCCTTAGCAGTATCTGTGTATTATAGATGCATACTGCTTCTTCATGGGCTTTGCGTTTAGAACAGAATGGGTAATGCATGCTTCCCACTTTAACCATTCCCTCCCAAAATCAGAATGCACAGGAACCTGAGAAGAGGAGAAAATGTGAGCATGGAAAAATACACCTATTAGCTGTGCAATTGCTTCATAAAGTAACTTTTCTGTCTTTCTAAAGAGTACCTTTCCACTCAAACATTCCACTGTGGGTAAACCTAGTATCTAGTTCACCCATTAGCAGTTCTAAACAATTACATCAGTCATCTCTCTGTGACTGCTGTCACAACATGCAGGCTTATTTAGAGGTTTCAGCAATAAGCCTAGTGTTTGGCAAAGATGTGAAGGGAATTTTAAGCAGCTGTCTTGCAGTCATATAGAATATTAACATTTTTAAAGGCAACTACTACTATTGAACTCTATCAGAACTGAGCCAATCTAATCACTCAAAGCACTGGTTTCAAGCTATCCCCTAACTAAAACCCAGTTAGAATTTATTTTTTTTAATAAAGCATTATGGGTGTTTATATTTTGGCTACAAATAGTTGCAGGTATTACTTCCACTCTCAAAAGTGATAGGACAAGGCAAGAGTCAGGCATTTGAAGCATTCTATATAGTAACAAGGACGCTTGATTACCATGGAAGATCTGTAACTAATGCCTATATCACCTCAACCCTGTAACAAAATGGCTGCTAACCTGAATGCTGTTTTAGGTGTGAACCATGTTCAAGCCCTCACCCGAAGCAGCCATATGGCCTTTCAAGAATCTCAGAATAGCTAATGATAGAAGAAACAGAAGATTTCCTGCCACAGAGTGATTGGCTAAAATAACTATGAGACCCTGCTTCAGCTCTGCCAAGAAGCAGCTATGACTCACAAATTATTCAAACAGTAGAGAAACACTTCCTGACTTGCCGTAAATCAAATAACAAGTATATTTTATGTGTCAGGCAGAATATAGCTACATAGACAAGTATCTTTCCCAAAACAGTGTTAATATTATTTAAAGAAAATCCAAACAAAATGAAGATAAAAATGCAGAGTAACTGAAGGAAATAAATGGTACAGAGATTATGTCTTTCCTTAGAAAAGCATATGCAAGGGTAGAGATGAACGACGTATAATACTTGGTGTATCTATGACAGTTTCCAAGTTGCAGATTCTGACTGCAGAAAAAATGTACTGCAGGCCATAACTGTAATGCTGGTTGCAAAACCAGCATTACAAAGTCTTGTGCTAAAATGACAGGATTTATTCTTCAGAAGAGAGAGGGATAATAAAAATTAAGAACCAGTTTAAGGATTATCTCCAGTTTCCAGACTACCGAGAGAGCTGAAATGCTGCCTGGCAAAATCCTCTGCGCCACAACACAGGACAGTTGTAAATATCTATTGCTCTGGAAATGTTGAGCAAATACATCACCAGTGAAAAGAAACACATCTTGTAGTCACTGTAAAAACAAGGACCTTCATTCTTAAACATACTCAAAAGAGTAAACAGGAAGCACTTTCCATCACATTCAAGGGGAAAATTTCTACTAACACAGAACATTTTCCTATGCATGATCATTTAGGAATTCCTTGGCAGATAACTTGGACAACTACTCCTTATCCTTGCCTGAAAGTAGCCAAAATAAAAAAAAAGGCAAGCTTATTTTTTGGCTATAAATACATGATTTGCAGGTTGGATACAAACATGGGAACAATCTGAAGTTGCAGGCACATTTTCTAGTCCCTTTAACAAAAATGCATGAAGTCCATAGCTATGGATGAAAAAAAATAAGCTAATGAATAAGGTAATAATATAAATTATTAGGACAGGGTAGAATTCACATTATCTCTTTTATGCATCTGTCAGCTTAGGGCACTGAAGTTAGAATTTCTATTTGAAATAAACGTGTAGAAGTGACTGCTTTGGAACAGACTCAAGGAATTGAGTTAGACAGTTACAGTGGATGCTAAAAATGCTCTCCCAGTAAGCAGCAAAAGTTTCTAGTCAACTTCACATATTAAGATGACAGTCCTCAGATTTTGCTGATTTATTTTTTTAAGACATGAGGGTCATGCCTGAACTGCTAAAGAACTGAAAGATGCACTAGTATTTTTAAAAAGTGGTAATTATACATTGAGTGTCATTTTACGCTATCGTAAATAAATAACACTGAATAAACTATTACAGAAGCAATAAGGACAAGTACAAACTCTATTTGGACTTACTACCTTGGATTGGTACTGCTCACAGGTCTCTGCACTCTAGGTTCAGCTAAGTTACCTTTCTCACTGTCCTCCGTTAGAAAACGCTCTATGTTCTCTTAATTTTACTTACAATGTTTATTACTTTTGTTTATTAATGAGTGCAAGACACCTTTCATATACTATGATCATCTATACAATTTTATATTGGAAAAAAATCAAGCAAAATAAAGGCCATGTTAAGAGTTTGAGGTCCAATTGCTAATGCTGCTTCAAGGAAATGAAAACACCTGCACCAGCACACAGTGGTTGCAAAAACAGGCAGACGCTCCCATTTTATAATTGGTGTAATCACAGATACACAATCTCCAATTAAGCAGGGAATATCCCAGGAGTCTACGTGGGAGGAAAATATAAACTAAAGTCATCCATCTTGGAACAACCAAAGTAGGCTGTATAAAATACAAAGCAAAAAACAAAATATAGTTGTTGAACAAACTATTCAATTACTAAAAATGTGTCAGCTGACAACAGTGACTCTTCTGAGGAGAGATTTATGATTTCATGCAATAGTCCAGGGTATTTTAGAGTAACCAGGCACTATTTACTACAGATATTATTGCTTACATGAATTTTAAACTTGTTTCATTATGTTGGTATTGTTTATGATTACTTGTTATTGTGGTAGTAGAGACATTATATGATGAGGACTATTTAAATGCCTCTGCTGTAGAAAGTAACATCTATATATCAAAAAAAGTAACTCCCCAATATAGTATTACAACCTTCTAACACAGCAATACATTCAGAAAAAAGTTACAACCCTCCTCTTCTAGTAGTCTTTCAGAGTCAATTATCCATTACTGTAAATTGATATCAATAGCAAAAAAAGTTACACCCACCCTTCCATTCAAAAAGCTCCAGTATTACAAATTTGAACATGCCAGGAGGCTTGATACTTCGGCTTTTGCTTACAAAGCAAAACAAATTGCAACAAAAATTGTTCATTGCACATGTTCAACCAACCATCTAATGAGACCAGGACTTCCTAATGTATTATTTGTAGATGCATAGATGCTTCTAGTGAATTCTGCTCTAAAAATTCAGTGTATTACTGTTTATTAGTATAAGTTACTCCACAATTGCCTATGGGATTATATTAATTCCCATGTTACAAAGTCAATAAGCTCTTGCTTTCTCAGTCATTTATTCTGTATCAGGATCAGCCTTTGAGATCCAAATGTAGTTGCGTTTGTTAACTAGTAATATACTTCAAAGGTGTGGGGTTTGGGGGGGGGGGGTGGACAGACATAAGTGGAGGAGTGGAGGAAGTGGAGAAGATACAGGAAAAAAAAAGTCCTCCATTTCCCACAGCATGAGTGAGAGGAAGACATGTTTGTATTTCAGAAAGAAAATAAGTGCCCATGAACCCATCACAGGGCTTAGGATCCCCCTAACGTATACCAATTTCTAATAAAAATATAGGACAATTTTTTGGTTGCTTGCTTGCTTGCGTTGGTTTGTTTGGGTTTTTGGTGTGGTGGGTTGTTTGTTTTTTTTTTCAGGACTGCATGGTCATCTGAAAAGCACATTCTTGAAAAGCAGTCATAAAACCTACACAAAATGGTCTTTAAATTCATGGTTGTAGCACATATACTCAAGTTATAACAGACTGTTAAAAATCAACCAGGAACCATGACCTGCCTTTGATTATAAAAGTCAATGAAGAAAGTTAGTTCAGAGCATGATTTGATTAATACATGCAGAATCTACAGTCTAGCAAATCTTAGGAATTTTTTTTCAAACGTAATTTTGTAAATTCAACCATTTTCAGCTGTTCAACCTGTTCCTCCTAGTAGCTCCTAGCAAAACAAAGCAACACATATAAAACAGGCTGCTTAAGATGAGGGTTGCCAGATTTTGATCTTGTAATACCACCTACTAAATAGGAAATAAGTAGAGACCACACAACAAGGTTCAGGTCAGAGGCAATGGTAAGCCCCACACATGGCACAGCTCTGTCTTTCTGTTTTTAACAGACTGGATCTTGTCTCAGCTCTGCAGAATTGTTGATGTGATTCAACGGTCCCTTTTCCACAACCTTTAAAAATGCATATTTGCACAGGGACATGCTCCTAGAATGTCTTCAGTGGAAAGAGCAAAGACACATAAAATCTGTAAGAGCTATTATTAACTGAGGGCTCTGGCTGGGCTGGAGGCTTTGCAAGATCAAGAAGTTCAGTATCTGCATTTGCTGAGAGCTCTACGATTCGGTATCTGAATTTTCAGATTAGTTCTGGCACACGATAAATAAATCCAGCAGCCACTATAGTCTTGATAATTGTTTACTTTTGTTGATGGCAAGCCCAAGTAAGAAGTGCCTTTGCAGATCTCATGAATCATACAGGCTGCAGGTGGCCTGCTGACAGCATTTGTGGACTGCTAGTTAAGACCTAGAAATTAAGATGGGAAGAGTTTGTAGCCATTTTCTGTGCCTACAATCTGACTTTGAAGTGCAGCCCAGTCTAGATGATACATGACTAAGGCTGTTTCTTTACTTCTGAAACCCACAGGCTTTATAGGGAACTAAATTACAACATTCAAACTTCCTCATTATATTTGATCATACATTCTCTTTTCTACTATGCCATCACTTAGAGTAACAAACTAACATCACCAATGCTTATCTAAAACACAGAATTCCTTCAAAGTTCTCAACCGAAGATTTTAAAATTTTGATCTTTAGGCATTTCTTCAGATGTCTGATAGCAGGGCCAGACCTTAACTGAAAAACTTTCTAATTCTAATGAGATCATGCTTCCAAGACAGTTCTCAGTTCTGACTAAAACAGTTTAGCTTCATTTGATTTCCTTTAATCCTCTATGATCAAGACACACTTTTTTTTTCCCTTTCCCTAAGCTTCATATGGACCTTTATAAGTTAGGGAAGGGGGGCAGGGAGAAACCCAAAGAAACCCCAGAATCTTTAATAATGAAATGGTAAATATAGGGGAAAGGCCAAGCAGTATAAGTTACTCCTCCTTATATCAGGGCCAATCCCATTCACCTCAGTGCCACTGGTTTTCTTCTTTACTTATTCAACAAATATTTTGGCTAAAATTTGGAAATTTCAAATTTTTTAAGTTTACTCAACTAGCTAAACAAACCTAAAATCACAAAATATGAGAACAGTCTCCTTTCTTAAACTTTCAGTTCAGAACCAAAGCTGAAAAAGCTAACAAGTCTCATAAGTTGAATACAGTTAATGAAGATGATAAAATTTCAAACATTTTAATTTACAAAAAGGATCCATCCAAGTTCGGTTTAAGAAAATATATCAGCTTCAAGGCAACCCTGAATTCTCACTTGTTATACATCTTGCTTTGCATCACAACTACATAAATGATGAAAAAAAATTACATAATTAGCAGTAAAAATAAACTTATGAAACAACTTTTTAAAAACAGAAAACTAAAACACATTGAAAACTTCATAGATTTGTCATGGCCTTTGAAACAAAAAGTCTTACATGAATGTTAAATTTAATCCTCTCATTATCCTCCATGTAAGGATATTCCTACCACACCTCAAATCAAAACTGAGAGAAGAAAAAAGCACACAGCTTGACCAAGATAACAAAGCATAGACTTGTTTTTATCCAAGACAGCTCATACAATAAAAAAAGGAACTGAGTCTTAATATATCCCATGGCTAGATCTGCATCATCTGCAGCAAAATATGCTTTAAATCAAGAGCTTTGCTACAATTTTTCAAAAGGACAGACGCTTCTGCTCTGCCACCACAGATTTTTAAATGCATTATGAGATTTTAAGTCTCCCGATAGCTTATGAGGATTTGGGACACAATCTGTAGTTGAAAAAAATAGAAAAAATCAGGTATGAAATTAAAATTCCAATTTGGTCCAATTTTTATCTTTAGATAAAATAATTTTAATTTTTGCATTTACTTCATTTAGAACTGTTAATATAACGGAGCTTCAAAAAATTTGCACCATATCCTTTGTCTTGTGCTTTAAAAAAACCCACAAACTTTGTAGCAGCAAATATCATTTTACTAACTGGCATAACAAACTTGGTGGGATTTTCTTCATTCATTATTATGTATGTATTCTAATTATTTTAAAGATCAATTACTTTTCGGTTTAGTATTATTTCGGTTTAGTGGTAAAATGTAGCTATTCAACTATTTACAGTACTGTTAATAACGATTATGTAGTTTCAATTTTACTCCTTCGATGTCTCCCTTATATTCTGTATTATCTACCTGAATACAGTACTGTTTTATTTTAGTTCTAGTGTTGCCAATTCCTACAATATTACTTTTTGCTCATGGCTTCTAGTGCTTTTCTTTATATCCCAAATACTAGAATCATGCACAATTTATCTCCTTAAACAATGTTCTTGTCCTGAATGTTACAGAGGAAACTTGAAAAGGTCAAGCAAATCTTCAGCTTCAGGAAACTCAAAGGAAAAAAAAACTAAAAACCTCACTGTTGCATTATTTTCTCAAATATGATACCTTTATGAACTTATGCTTTTTTAAGAACCAGATTCTTCCTTGTGAATAGATTTTGAATTAATGTAATTCTTTCACCAAACCAAAAGCATAATTAAATGCTTTTGATAAATCCTACAAAGGATCCAGAACACACTCTCACTTCAACAAAAAAAAAATTGTCCTTTCTCCATATTGCGTATTTCACAGTTAAGTACCATATAGCAGCAAAAGCAGATAACCATGCCTTTTTTTCTCCCTCCTAAAAGCTATGAAAAATATTTTCAGTAAAATGGCGTATGCCTCATGTCATATTTGTCTTTTTCATTTGAAGATTTATGCTCTTTCTATACAACTTAGCAAAAACACGTTGGAAACTTACTGTGAATCCTGAACTACAACTTCAAAGCAATACTGAGAAGCATACCATCATACCAAGAGCACAGTATAGAACAACTACTTTGCAGAAAGGAAACAGGAAAAATGGATTGTGGAGGGAAGAAGAGTATGTTCATAAGACCTTTTCTATAGCCCATGTTTTCCCTCAATCTTGATAAGGTTAATTTTTTACTGTTTCTTAACTTTATCCTCCAGAGAACAAATCCTTTGCATAACTGAGTCACTGTAGTTAAAACTGCACTATGAAATAACGACCTCTGAAATATTTTCTGAAGTCTTACTCCTTCGATTTTTTTTTCTTTTAATGGGAACTGGTAACACTGAAAGAATCTTGCAAATAATTCTGAAGTGATTTTAACAAAAGGAGTTATTTTAACACAGCATCTACAGTAACTGATGATGTGGCACAGAAACTTTTTTTTTTTAACTGGCAAATCAGAAGAGAGGCTAAGGCTATTATTTTGCTTTGCCTTCCCACAAGGCAGCTCACCACAAAATATGGCTTAGAGAGATCTTTTGTTCCTCCAGCTGTGTTAGACTATTTCTCAGATGATTTCACCAGCACAATAACTTGCTGCCATCTACAACTTGAGCTTCACAGACCTCCAAAGAGTAAGTTTTCTCAGTAAGCAGGAATAAAAACAGATTGTCTTATTTTTACAGTTAAGACTGATTCATGCATGTTATTTAATTTTTAGCTTTCAGCTAGTAAACTGCTTACAAATACAGTTAACTAAGCCTTGAGTTTATTACAGATGGTAGAGAATCATGCTTTTAAGATTTCCTGTTTTCTTTCAACTTTGTAAATATGCAGTTTATCATATTTTGTGCATACACCTTGCTTCCCCCATTATCAAGTTTCACCTAACGTGATTCATTGTTTTAAAGCTAGTTAAGTTCTTACTAAGACTTCTTCATTAAATATTTCTATCTCCGCATCTCCGCTTTAAGACATCACCTGCAAGCCTGGTAGGACAGCTACATTTCTACCAAAAATGCACTCAACTACAGCCAAGGTATAAGAAAAGTCCCCCAAAATACCAGCTCCTCTCTCTCCATAAAATCAGCAAGAGATTTTGGTACCTATTACTTATCATTCCATTTGAAGTTATGATAGCACTCTACCTGTCCACCTGGCAAGTGGATCAATTGCATGAAGGCCTAAGTAAGCTTTTTCCTCATACTGAGCAGGACTTTCCTGAGTTGTTCCTCCTGGTTTCTAGGGACTATTGTGGCACTGTGAACCACAATTATTAATTGGAAATTTTGTGACACCTAGTAGAAGTGCTGAGAGAATAGAACTAGAAGGTGAAGCTAAAGTTCTGGACTGAAACTGAGAGGGAGGAATGGGAATCAAAAGGAAACAAAGAACACGAAATAGATTGTATAATACAATAGATTGTATAAGAATGTGTTCACAAAAAGGCAGAATCAAGTAACAGAATTTAGAGACAGATTTTATGTAGGTAGACACTGCCAGCTCTGACTACAAGTATGGTAATAAGGTATTCTTTCAATATACACTGCCTGAAATCTGAAAACCAGTTAATTCCTCCTGGATCACAGTATTGCTTCTCAACCCAGCAAGGGCCTGCAAAGTTTATCAGCATAGTACATTTACACAATGCTTGTAGAGTATAGACATATGCTCTCTGTGTAGACATATTTCTTCCATTTACTTAGATTAGCTCAGACACCTGATGATGCTATAAGGATATGGACACTCTGGCTTTGCTGAGGACCCATCTACAGTGGGGTTCTAAACAACTGACTCCATCCAAACCTGTTTAAGATTTTAATCAGTTATGAAACTTGATTAAAGGAGCATTCAAATACAAATGATACAAAGTTAAAATGAGAGTTAGACAATACCACAAATTATTTCACCTAGTCATTGTCACACACGGGCTGTGGTCAACACAGGAGGATTATGAGGATGTATTAAATTCCATGATTGTTACTACTTTTTTTTTTTCCTTAGGATTCTCTCTCTCATTCAATTTGTAGAATACTTCATGCATTAGGAATTAATCACCACTATGAAGCCTAGGAAATTAGCATCTGTAAATCTTATCTCCTTTGTTACCAATTAATTGTTTGGTAAAAAAATATTAAGAGCATCAAGAAAACAAAGAGGGTCCCCTGAAGAAGAAACATGAATGACATTCTAAAAAAACCCTGAGAATATCTGCTTTCCTCTGCCTCAGGGTTCCCACACTGTATTTAAGCAAAGTCTCTTAAATTTTTTTAATTATTTACGCACTTTGACCTGCAATGTTACATTTCGACTCATCTGTTGTCTAGGTTGAACAGCTTGGCATGATTCACAACTCTAATTCTACCAAATTATGTAGTCAGAGGAACCCTATTAAGTGCTCTAAAATGTTAGCCTGGCTTTGAGAACCAGAAATTTGACATGCAAAATTACTTGTTTTTCACAACATCAGTACTTCACATCAGAAAGGTGCTTGGAAGGTTAATTAGTTTAAGTCTATAAAGAACATACGATTACAGAAGCACAGGAAAGCTATAAAGCTTTTTACCAAGGAAAATTTTACATAATGTGAGGTACACAGTGGTTGAATTGTATTTTATTTAATTGACAGGAACAGAAAAAATTTTTTGTCATCGCTAATGCATTCTACTGTCAGCCATGTTTTGCAGAAAATACTAGAATAAAACAAAATGCCACAGAACATACAATCACCAATGTCATGTAAATTTCTATTTTACATAGAATACAGTAAAAATAATCTTTCCCACTGTTCTATTTAAAGGAACAACCCTGCAAATACCTCACCTTAGCTGACAATGTATATCTTCGACAAAAATAACTTTAAAAGCAAGGACTACAGACATAAGCCATGGCTTGGATGCTAAGTAAGACTAGCAAATTTCTTCACGAGGAGTGTAGTACAACATTAACTTGGGTTATTTAGAGAGATGCTGGAATTCCACACTTGAAAATTTTTCAAGGCTCACCCAGACAAAGTCTAGGCTGAGCTAATCTATAGGTAGAGCTTCCAAGAGCACCAGGCTGGACTACATGATCACCAAAAGTCCCTTACAAATAAGACTTCTATGATTCTATGATATTGACCATGCATCACGTGTGCAGTGCAAGTTCATAGACAGAATAACTAACACATTTGCAAAAAAAGTTTTCACCTTGACAGAGTTTAATAAGGCCAGCTATGTGTTTCCAAAGGTCTGAGGAAGAAACATTACTCATTTAAAACTAACTTGTAAGGCTGATACTTAACCCATTACACTGGAAAAAATGCAACATCTCAAATGTCCAACAGAAACCCTGAACTATACCACTTTTTACACAGATTCCTTTTGCAACTTCTCTGTAATAAATTAAAGTGAGAAAGGAATGAAGACTGGGATTTTTTTTCTACTCCCGACTGTTATGGTACCCTTCAGTAATAGGCACAGCTACAGTAACAGGTAGAAAGCTGTTCTTCGTCTTAAGTCAGACAAGAAAGCTTATCTTTACTTCAAGGATGGTGTATTTCTTTATGGCTGTTCTCTTGGAAGATACAGATTAAAACTTGGTGTTGCTAATAATGTTACTGACAACGTTGCAAAAAACCCAACCCATTATTCTATCTTATATTGCTGCTTCTTAAAGCTGAAATTTATGTGATTTATTTTATGACTATTTAATAAACTTATTTTTCTTCCTCATCAACAGGATACAAGATACAAGTTTAATTATGGGGATTCTGAGCCAGCTATCAATCATTCACCTCCTGTGGTCTGCTATGGTCTTTTGTCAATATGAAGACTATGATTTTGAGGACGAATATAATGAGGAGCCAGATCACCAACAACCGTATTATTTTAATTCAAATACACAAGCTGAAGTGCCCCACTTTCCTTTTCCAGTTGAGTGTGCCAGAGAATGCTTTTGTCCACCAGCTTTTCCATTATCAATGTACTGTGATCATCGTGAACTTAAGACAATACCAAATATACCTAGTCACGTCCAACAACTTTATCTGCAAAACAATTATATTGAAGCTGTGCCTACAGGACCATTCACTAATGTTACCTTCTTAAGGGAAATTAACTTCAGCCGCAACAAAATTAAATCTCATATGATTGACCATGGTGTTTTTGCCAAACTTTCAAGCCTAGTGCAACTTCATTTACAACATAATGAATTAGAAGAATTTCCATTCCCACTCCCCAGCTCTCTAGAGAAACTCCTCCTTGGTTTCAATAAGATTTCTCAGTTATCTGGAAATGCAATGGAAGGATTACCTAACATAACTATGCTTGACCTTTGCAATAACTTTCTTGACGACTCGGTACTCAAAGGAAAACCCTTTTCAACCATGAAAAATTTAATGCAGCTCAATTTATGCAACAACAAATTACTGACTATGCCTCCTGAACTACCATCATCACTTATGTATCTCTCTCTTGAAAATAACTCAATTTCTTATATTCCAGAAAACTATTTCAAGAGACTTCCAAAACTCATTGCTCTAAGAATGTCCCACAATAACCTGCAGAACATTCCACACAACACCTTTAATCTACCTAACCTTCTAGAACTTAATCTTGGGCATAACAAATTGAAACAAGTATTCTATATTCCAAGAAGTTTGCAGCATTTGTATATTGAAGACAATGACATTGAAAGTATGTTGATGGCTGTAATTCTTTAAAAGCAAAAAACCCTTAGATTTTGGTGTTGGTTGTGGGTGGGGGACAATTCATCTTATTTTCCATCCAAAATTAAGAACTTTTAGCCTACACCTATCAGAAACATCTCTTTTTTTGCATCCTTGGTTTCGAGGACCTGCCACCTTACAGCTTCTTAGATTATGTATAAACCAAGCATAGAATCCAGCAGTCATCCAAATTTACATGTTGTTCAAGAGATACTCTGATGTCCTTAGCAGAGAGGTGAGCTTAAGCCATTAGTGTTCTTAACTAACCTGTTCACGTGGCACTGACCCAGAGCTCATACATGCCACTTCTCAGGAGCAAATGCAGCTATGTAGCTTTTGATCAGGTTACGGTACAGAAAGAATATCACCCCATTTTCTTCAAGATGCAGTATAAACATATCCTTAGTTGAGACCAAACCAGTGAAATTAGAAAAGATTTTATTTTTGCACCTTATCCCAAATTTGCAATTTTTTGTAAAATTCAATACCAATTTTTCATATAACAAGCTAAAACCTTTTTGAAAATTGCTTCTGATTAGGCGATTGATAAAAACATACAGAGAAAAGGATTTATGAAAATGTTCCGTTCACATAAAATAGTAATTACAAATTGTATGGTAGCCATATTTATTTTTTGTTTACTCTACAACCTTATACTTCACAAAGCTCAAAATTGTTGTTACAGTCACGTACAAAACAGATTTAAAACACAGGGAAGGATTATATTAATGCTGTGCACAGCAAAAATATTTTCCATTTCAAATTTCAAAACATTTAACTTTCACAATAGGTCTTAAATATAACTTCTCTGTATAATAATTAATATTTCTCTCTCTCTTACAGTCATAAATGTTACTTTGATGTGTCCATCTATTGATCCAATGAACACCAACCAATTAACCTATATACGGGCGGACAAAAATAAGCTTACAATTCCAATAAGCACATATGCATTCTTTTGCTTCCCTCACATTCGAACCATTTATTACGGTGATCAAAATGTTAATGCCAACAAGTCAACGCAGCTAAGAATACCAGTGTTTCGACGATTTTTAACAGCAGAAGAATATGATGAAGCAAGGGACAATCATGAAACACATGATCATGAAACTGAAGAAGATCATGAAGCAGAAGACAGCTACTTCCATCCTTACTTTCAGTGAAGCAATCATTGTTAATGAGTATACATGGAAACTTACTTAGTTGTGGGGGATTCTAATCCATTTTAGAATAGTTGAATCGTTTGGGATATTTAAGATACACCTATAAAGTGCAGACAGGATTTCAGTGTAGGTAAACGTTTATTATTGATGTAGTAAAAAACATAATACTAGGAACAAAGCTCACTCATCTCAGCATTAGATAGCACTCATATATATAACCTGGGTCAATGATGTCCACCCACCTCAGGTGGGCAGCCTAAGTTGAAGAAAATTGACCTCAAAAAGCACCTATGTTCTAAAGTGATTCAACCTGCAAAAATGACTAAAACACAGATCAATGTCATGATCAATAGGAACAAGTGGATGAGGCCAAAAACCCATACAGCTATACACCCTGCTACTGACAGCAGTAGAAAATAGACACACTAGAGAAAAGAATAGGAGGGTAAGATCACAAAAATACTTCCACAAGGTTCCTCCACATCTTCCAGAAAGACAGATCTTTCTTCTTAGTATTTCTAATTGGACAGGAAAATCACAAATTATGAGTTTCAAGTCTTCCTTACTATGTTTGCAGTGTCCTGACAAGGTGTATTATAATACTCACTTCTCAGCTTGTACCTCTGTCAAAGGAGATTTTAGATGATTAGCAATATAGGCAATAAACTACCTTTTGTCAAAAGTCTTAGGGTCCATGGAAAAAGGATGTGCATTAATACAACTGAACCATTAGCATCTACATTCTACCTGTGCTTTAGTCTATACTACTTTAGAAGGCACCTAAAAATGTAATGTAATCTTCCTATTAGAATTGTTCATCAAGTAAAACAGGTACAAATAGTAGCATTGCAGGTTTTTTAAATTATTCATTTAGACTATTCCTCTGCATAGCTAACACCAGTTAGCTTATTTTGCTTTAAAGTAGAACAAAAATTGCTTTAAGCAATCTAAAGAAAAGTACTATCTACTATTTAAGCTATGCAAAGTTTTTTATTATGTCTTATGCCTAGAAACAGATCCACTACAGAGCAAGATAGTATTATAGGGCACTTTACTGCTTTTGTTTTATTTTTCAGCACTTTTTTCTGTAAATCTTTGTTAGCAGTGAGGAAGAATCACCATTTTCAACAGCAAAAACCAATTAATGCCAAAAATATAACCGTATATCATACTACCAATTTTACATTATACTTTAAGTGTGGAAAACTAAAAGGCTATATAAAAATTATTTGAGCAAATTTGTATTAGAATTTCTAAAATGTGTCAGACAGGTTTGGTTTTTTCTCTTACAACCTCAGTTATTTTTTGAAGCCCATCTTAGTATATTCTGGCTTCTGACGCAAAGACTAGAATTTTAACAAAAATGGAAAAAACATAATGATACTATTTTTTAATTAAAAGAATTTCCTCATAAGGCCATAAAGATAACCCTTAAGAACAACTGGTTGTAAAAATTTGTGGATACAGAAATTATTGTATCTTTCTTCAGTTGTGGGTCTTAGGTCAACTAACTGAAGAAATTCTATTCTTTCCTCCTTCCCCTTTTTCATATCTACTTTCTGATATAATATTCATGGCAAAATATTTTATGGTCCCCTCACAAATTTATAGCACAGCAGAATTTATCTTCTTTTTTAAGAAAAAAGTTATTAACTTTTATCAACCTCAAGTACCTCTGGCTTCATGAAGGAGAAATATATGTATACATTCAATACTTTATGTATACTATACTCTTATCACAAACATATGCACATTATATATACATAAATTTAAAGATAAATATCTATTACTTTATAGTTTTATCAATATAGAATCATAGAATCATTAAGGTTGGAAAAGACCCTTCAGATCATCGAGTCCAACCGCTAACCTATCACTGCCAAGTCCACCACTAAACCATATCCTCAGGCACCACATCTACCCTTCTTTTAAATACCTCCAGGGACGGAGACTCAACCACTTCCCTGGGCACCCTGTTCCAATGTTTGACAACCCTTTCGGTGAAGAAGTTTTTCCTAATGTCCAACATAAACTTCCCCTCGCACAGCTTGAGGCCATTACCTCACGTCCTATCGCTTGTTACTAGGGAGAAGAGACCAACCCCTGCCTCGCTACAACCTCCTTTCAGGTAGTTGTAGAGAGCAATAAGGTCTCCCCTCAGCCTCCTCTTCTTCAGACTAAACAACCCCAGCTCCCTCAGCCGCTCCTCATAAGACTTGTTCTCCAGACCCTTCACCAGTTTTGTTGCCCTTCTCTGGACACGCTCCAGCACCTCAATGTCCTCCTTGTAGTGAGGGGCCCAAAACTGAACACAGTACTCAAGGTGCGGCCTCACCAGTGCCGAGTACAGGGGGACTATCACCTCACTGTTCCCGCTGGCCACACTATTCCTGATACAAGCCAGGATGCCATTGGCCTTCTTGGCTGCCTGAGCACAATGCCGGCTCATGTTCAGCCAGCTGTCAACCAACACCCCCAGGTCCTTTTCCTCCAGGCAGCTCTCCAGCCACTCCTCCACAAGCCTGTAGCATTGCATGGGGTTGTTGTGACCCAAGTGCAGGACCTGGCACTTAGCGTCGTTGAATCTCACACCGTTGGCTCCAGCCCAATGATCCAGCCTGTCCAGGTCCCTCTGTAAGGCCTTTTTTCCCTCCAGCAGATTGACACTTCTACCCAGCTTGGTGTCATCTGGAAACTTACTGAGGGTACGCTCAATCCCCTCATCCAGATCATCAATGAAGATGTTGAACAGGACTGGCCCCAACACTGAGCCCTGGGGAACACCACTTGTGACTGGCCGCCAACTGGATTTGACTCCATTCACTACTACTCTCTGGGCTTGGCCGTCCAGCCAGTTTTTAACCCAGCACAGAGCGCACTTGTCCAAGCCGTGAGCAGCCAGCTTCTCCAGGAGAATGCTGTGGGAGGTGGTGTCAAAGGCCTTACTATAGTCCAAGTAGACAATGTCCACAGCCTTCCCCTCATCCACTAAGTGGGTCACCTTATCATAGAAGGAGACCACTATCGTGAGGCAGGACCTCCCTTTCATAAACCCATGCTGGCTGAGCCCAATCCCCTGGTTGTCCCACATGTGCTGCATAATGGCATTCAAGATGAGCTCCTCCATGACCTTTCCTGGCACCGAGGTCAGGCTGACAGGCCTGTAGTTCCGCAGATCCTCCTTCCCACCCTTCTTGTAGAGGGGCATCACATTTGCTAGTTTCCAGTCATCTGGGACCTCCCCGGTTGACCAGGACTGCTGATAAATGATGGACAGTGGCTTGGCAAGCTCCTCTGCCAACTCCCTCAGTATCCTCGGGTAGATCCCATCTGGCCCCATGGACTTGTGAACATCCAGTATAGTATATTAACCTTAGGGAACCTTTATTACTTTCCATCTATTTCAGAGTTTAAGTATAAGAGAACAGTGCACAAATGCAAATCTAAATTAATACAATCATTTTTGAAAGGCCTGCTCAGCTTTAAAAATGAATACTTCAAATATAGTATTTTATATTTTATCACAAACTTTCTGCTTTTTGAAAACATTTATGAAGCAAAGCTTAGCTGTAAAGTAGAATTGAAGATATTGCCATTGTCGAAACTAGTTATATACATTTCTTAAAGTTTAAATATAAGTCAAACTGATAATTATTGAAAACTTTAGAGCTCTCACTACATTAAACTCATTCAGATGGAACACAAGAACTGTGTTACAAGCAGAACCATCATAACTCACTTTTCATGGGAAAATATCCTACATGTAGCAAATATAATGCTATTCTTTAAAAAAAAAAGACTTTAGAGTAGCATTAAAAAAGAAACTCAAATATAGAGAGTAACTAAAGAGAAATAGAAAAGAGACATCGTGATGCTGCTATAAATCTGTGGCTCACCCATGCATTAAACACAGTATTTATTTCTGAGCCCTTCAGGTAGCTATAATCTCTACATTCAGCATAATCAGAAAAGGATCAGAGAAAGGTAATATGGTCCCAAGGTAAGGAGTGGCTTCTATATAAGCAACAAGGAGTAGGCTAAAACTCACTAGTTCAGAAAAGAGATGGCTAAGGGGAGATACAGGTAATACCCACAAAATTATAAGTTGCATAGACAGCATGGGTCCTGGGCCCCCCAGTTTAAGAAGGATGTGGAACTGCTTGAGCAAGTCCAGCAGAGAGCTATCAAGATAATCAGGGGACTGGAGCATCTGTCTTATGAGGAAAGGCTGGGTTTGTCTAGCCTGGAGAAGAGACTGAGGGGCGACCTTATCCATGCTAATAAATATCTGAAGAGTGAGTATCAAGAGGATGGGACTGGACTCTTTTCAGTAGTGCCTAAAGACAGGACAAGCTGGAATACAGGAAGTTTCACCTAAACATGAGGAAAAACTTCTTTCCTGTGAGGGTGACAGAGCAGTGGAACGGGCTGCCCACAGAGGTTGTGGAGTCTCCTTCCCTGGAGACATTCGAAACCCACCTGGATGTGTTCCTGTGCCCCCTGCTCTAGGTGTGCCTGTTCAAGCAGGGGGGTTGGACAAGATGATCTCCAGAGGTTCCTTCCAACCCCTACCATTCTGTGATCAGCTGCTCTAGTAGAAGAGCAAGGAGTCATCAAATGAAGCTAATATGTACAGGTACAAACTAGACAAACAGCAGTTTGTAAGTACTGAGTAGTCAGCCCATCAGACTGCATGCCTGAAAACACAGTGGATGCAGCAGCAATTTTATATGTGGTTTCAAGGGAAGACTCGATAACTAATTGTATTTCTTGGAAGAGATCCATTATAGGTTGCTAAACAGAAAGCACCACAGGTACAAGAGCGCTGAGCTGGAACTAGCTGGAGAATGGAAGAACATTTGGAGACGAGAGACAAGAATCATACATGCTTGTTTGTCCTATTCTCAGTCTTCCAAAGCCCTTGCTTATGGCCATAGTTGGAGACAGGATATTGTAAACTAACCTTTACTTTGAGTTCCACACCCAGTTCTATGGTCTTACTATCCTGGACTATGGTAACATGTTGGTGTTGCTGTTTATTAATAAATGCTTATTGCTTTGATATAGTTGAATTTTAAACTTTTTTTTGTTAAGCATTACCAACTACAGTTATACGCCAAAGAATATTCTAGCTCATTAAATTTGGGAACTGCATGTCTACAATACTTCATGTTGCAGTGTTCTATAGCAAACACCCTTACTGATTCAGGTACACAAAGTAGCCTAGTCATGTAAGTGTGCAGTTCTGTACAAATCAAATTATACCACTATATAACCACATAGAATTTGGTCTCAAAACATATTTTCCTCACATTTGCTCTGGCATTCATTTTCAGAAAATAGATTCATAAAGATGTATTAAAATGCTATTTATTTTATCAGTAACAGCAAAACCTAACAAGTATCAAACAGCTTAATTAGTTCGTTTACAGCAGTCAGTAAATACAGACACAAAGCCTGATCTGGTTTATGACACTGTCTGTATTAGCAATTAATGTGAAGCACTAGGGTGGGTCAGTAGAGCAAAACACTTGTGATGAGGCCATGGATCACTCTTTTTTGAGGGAGAGGAGCTTTACTTCAGACTAGCCCCAGCCGCTAATTAAAATCCTTTAGCAGCTGCAGCACATCAGGTGCACCCCTGAATACATACATCTTCTGGTTTGTTACCTACAAAAAGAGTAGTCTACATACTTCAAAGAGCACTGTGATGTGAATCAAGGTGCAGTAAAATTTGGTGTTAACAGGAGATTAGCTTAAAAAATGCACTCCTGATCCTAATTAAAACAGTAACAGAAACATAACCAGAAACACAACAACTGAGAAAAATGAAATCTCAGTTCTGCTTTCAGCTTTGGACAAACTATTCTGAAAAAACATGTTTTTCAAGTCTTAACTGTGTAAACAAGGATGGAACCTTCTTGAACGCTAAGGTAAGGATTATCAGCATTATCCAGAGTACATAATAGTTAGAAAGGTTGGAATACAGCACTGTAGAACATCTTGATACCCATGTACACCTACAGGGGAAAAGCTTCACAGATTTCTGGAAAACAGTTATGAGTAAACTTTAATCCACAAAATCGAAGTGCTCAAAACTAGAAAAAACTGAAACAGAATTCCCTCCTCCCCCCAAAAAAAAATCTATACCACAAGAGGCTATTGTAAACATCAAAATAATCAAAGAGAAATAACAATAGTTTGATCCACCTGACTACATTTCTTCCTTCAGCTTCAAAACAGTGGGAGTATATTTTGCCTTTTTCCAATTTTTGTTGGTGGTGGTATTTAATACTTATAAGGCTTAGATTTTGAGATACTTCAGTATTTTGCTAATAAAAGTTACATAGATTAGGAAAAACTCCTTAGTAGAAAACAGATATTTTACATTTCGAGTTTTCTGACTTCTTTTAACATATCCCTGTTCCACTTTTAAAATATGAATCCATTTCCTTCATTTCCCAACTTGACCATTACAAGCAATAAACATAGGAATTTCCTACTGAAAAACACAAGTACATGCTATTTTTTAACAAAAAAAATTATACACAAAAAAGATTTCACAGTCATTTTCCAATACTAATGCAAGAGTACGAACTTTCCAGCTCTAAACCAAATTGTGTATACACAGTTGGAAATTCTGGAAGTCAACAAATATACACCTTTATCATATAATGTTTTAAGTTATTTTGTCCAAAATTTATACTTTTGACAACCTAATTAATTTAAAAGGAAAATATACAATACCTTAATCTCATAATTCATTGCATCAGTTCATCTACAGAGAAAAAAATACCAGCCTTCCCCCTATTATAAAGCACAACATATGGAACATATAGATAAATATGACGACTAGCCATAATCACAGAGAGTAAAGTAGATGCTATGAGTAACATAAGGAACAGATAACTGGAACATAGAAACAAAACACTTAAGGCCAATGAATCTTGGAGCCCTGACTCTAGCATCCCTGTAGACATAGTAATGACTCTCAGCAGATGATGTTAAAATTATAATGAAGTAATACCAATTCAGGAAGGAATTTGAAGCAATTTTAATAAATTGAGGCAGGTTGGCTTTGATTCAGGATATAACTGGTGATATATAGGCAAAGTTCAGGCCAGCATACCTTCAGAGGGGTCTGAGTAAATAGCAGGAAGTATTATTACTCCAGTTACCATTTGTATTTGTTAACTGTAGTTTAATTTCTATTTACTACTGTGTGTCATTTTTAAAATGTGCTTTATTCACAGTAACTGATACAAGGAGTCTCTTTTTCCAGAAATGCAAGGAATAAAGGTAATTTCTTCAGCTTTAAAAAATTCTGATTATAAATCAGAAACATATGGAACAATGTTCATACAATCAGTAGATCATTTTTCAGCTGGTGGCTCTAACAGTGACCTAAACTTAATCTAATTCACTTAGCCTTGGAAATAGTTGCAACTTTTCATAAAAATACTGGAGGTACTTATGTATAACTGTTTAATCTCTGGTACTTTTTTGGTCATTCTGAGTCTTCAGGAATGTTCTAATCCTTCTCTGTAAAACTTAATGACCTTTTTTTTTACATTTAATACTACCTCCGAACCCTCCTCCACTTATCAAGGATGCTGAATTTAAATATACTTTGCTTAATATGACACAAACACTCTCCTACCGTATCACTTTCAATGCAATTTCTGTGCACTGCTCACAAACAAACCAGGAGACTGCTTCTTCCCTTTTGGGTACCCAAAAGGTTCCTCTCTTTTTGTTCCCAGAATGAATGCAGCCCCAGCATAAGCACAGATATTAAACTGCCTTAAAACTATTTTCACACTCCTGTATCAGGATCTCAACAAAAAGCAGAGGGGAATGCAGGAGTCAGAGAAGTTCCATATCACACATACACATAGTCAAAACGTGCAGCTGCACCATCAAAGAGAGAAATGTAATTTTAGAAGGTAAAATTAATCAGGCCACACACAGTCAAGCAGAAAAAGCCTGTATTTTAGAAAAAGAAAATGATGTAGAGAACAATCCAGAATACTTAAGTTATTTATTTCCGGTTTAAAAAAAAGAAGAAAATAAAAACCACAGACACAGACTTCAGCTTTAACATCACTTCATGCCTTTGTTCTATAACTGTAAGTCTATGTTTCACTTCTTGCAGATTATTTTGCACATGTTATCAGGCTGGTACAATAACTACCTTTTATTCTATAAAACCTTTTCTATTTTACTTATTCTAATTCAGAGCAGCTGGTCAACATTGTGAAGTGTTTAATCACACTTCAAACAACAGATATGCTAAGGAATATTGAACATGTTATGTTCTACACAGAGAAAAAAAATAACATACAAAAGAAAATTCAGCATTGTGTCTAGGTCTATAAATGTCCTGAAGTCTTTTAAAGCTTTCCTAATTTGTCCCCATCTTGTTCTGTCACAGATAGATTTCTACCCAAGAGAAGACACTGATTTTTGAACATTCTGTATAAGTGATTCCCAATGTTCATCAGGCATGAGGAAGCTAAGCCATAATCCATATTTTCTTTCTTCCAAGAACACTGAAAAAACAAAACCCTGAAACTGAAGAACGTGCCAATATTGTCCTTTAGCGACTATGATACAAGATGAAAGACACTGTTTTTAAGCAGCTGCAAAAATGTATTCTCTTTGCCTAAAAATAGAACAAACCTTAGTATTTAAAATTTTTTTGAAATCTCAGTTTTCTTTTTTTTCATAGGAATAACTTGATAGCAACCTTACTGCACTCTCTCTAGTGCTGCCTCATAGCCCCATTAATGCATGCACCCCAGAGATAAGGCCCTTCCCCACCCCACCCCTTCCCCAATCCTGCTAGTATTCTGCGTTCCATTGACAATCAAGTCTCTATACAGGCAATGACAGTCCATGCTTCCACATAATTCCTACAGGCACTCTAGAGAAGTAATTTCCAACCAGGTCAATCAGTTCTTCAGTGCCTTGCAGGGGTTTACCAAAAATGAAATATAAGTGCCCAACACTGAGAATTATCAGCAACCAGCCTTCAGTTCCATTATAAAACACAACGCAGCATATAAAAGCAATGCTAAAAGTACAGAAAAGTGCTCTCCTATTATTTTTGTACTAAGCATTAAACATCAACATGGTAAAAAGGTAATTAACATGCTAGCACCTATGAGAAGTGGATAAGAACTGCTTTGCAGTATGTACCTGAGTGATTAGTTTTATGAAAAACTTTGGTTCCTTTTTTGATCTGCCTTTTGAAGCATTAATAGAAAGGTGAGAACAGAAATGAACAAGTGATACTAAAGCTATGAGCAGGGCAGAATATGTGAGGCCACTTCAAATACAAGATAAATAGACTGAGCTGAACACTTTCAGCTACAATTCATATTCTCACAAAACTGTAGGGAAATTACTACTGTTCAAATTTAAGCCAGGATTCTATTTCAACACAATTAGTAAAATAGCCATTTAAAATGCCTAACATTTTAAGTGAAATTATCTTGTGGGAAAGTCAGTCCCACAAGTGAAAATGAGATATCATGGGTAAAAAAAGGCACACCTGACAAATCAGAAAGCATACCATAAACACATTATAAAGGCCTTCTTTAAAAACTGGAGCCCAATTAGTTAATAATTGAGCTTGTTCAGGTTTTCAGAAAAGAAACCACCTTCTGAGTACATAGATCCTTCTATCGAGAGTCTAAGAAACAGGTGCCTATATATCAACCCTCTAAAAACTAACAATGCCTAAAAAGCACTTTCACTTGCCAGGGTGAATACTTCCTGTTAACTTCCCTATTGCCAATACATAAGAACCACACTTTTGATTTCAGAAGACTTGGACATTGTGGTTGTTTCAAGCCATTTTGAACAATAAAACAGCACTGTTCTCAAAAGAAGCAATACTACCCATCCTTGTTTGCAACTAGTTGTGCCACCCCATTTCTTGTGCTGCTATGAATATACCAGCACATAAAGAATTTTTATATTAAATTATTTGTTACTAATTTTTTTTCTTCCTGGCACAAGGGATGACAAGCAGACAAAATACAGGCCAGGACAGTTTAAAGTGACAGTAAAACTACCCTGTAGGTAAACCTTGATGGCATCATTCCAAAATAATTATTTAACATATCACTCTTCAAATGTATTTCTAAGTAAGCATTCACAAATTTCTTCCAAGTGCTTAGATAATAACAGTGAGTACACAACATTTTTGTGGTAAGCATACCACTGAAATCTTGTGACCCTGATGAACACAGACGTTTTCTCCAGAAGCTGTTATAAAGTTTAACATTACAGAGCCTCTTCTCTTGCAGATCAAAGTAAGAGCTTTCTCACTTGAAGGCTTCCTTAATTTTCAAGGCCTCATTTACCCAATAATTGTCCCTAATTTTTAAAAATTGTCATATATAAGGAAAAAACTAAGCTATTCAAGATATTCCATTTACATGACTGAAATCTAGGATTTCTTTACTGAAAATAAATTTTCATGAGAACATATTTAATATTTTATATCATGCTTCCAGCTTAAATAGTTAATACTTTTCCCTTAGAACATTTATCCTTTGATTATATTCAAGCATTGGAAAAACTTGGATGCCCCAGAGCCAGGTGAAATCTTAACATAGATGTTTGACGGGGCAGCAGCAGCTGGAAAGAGGTATGTACAAAGCAGAGCCGGTCATTACTCCTGAAACATGCATGAAACCATGAGGGGTGGTAAGATGGAATTGACACTGCAACTTTTTTGTCCCTTCCTCAGCAAATACACCCTTTCTATCACACCCAGTACTTCCAACTTGAAGTACTGCAGCAGAAAACACCTTAGCAACCTAGCCACTTCAAAACTTTTGTTGTTCCTATTGTTCCAGTAGAACAATAATCAATGTGATTCAGAGTCCAGTTTCCATTACTATTGACCCTCTTACCTACAGCAAAATCAGTATCACAGAATCATAGAATGATTTGGGTTGGAAGGGACCTTTTGAGGTCATCTAGTCCAAATCCCCTGCAGTGAGCAGACACATCTTCAACCAGATCAGGTGGATAGAATATCCTTGAGCAAGCTCCAAGTCAAAATTATGACATTGTTTAATTTGTGTATGAGCTAAACAAAAAACATTTTTACAAAAGCCTAATAAGTTCAGAAAGTGGTAACCGATTATAAACAGGAAAAAAGTTTAGAGAGCAAATGGCTGTAGCCACTCTACAATTTGCAGATTTACTACAGACATCTGATTTCTAAACAAGGCAGCACTCACAAGAAAACTTAACCAAATAGGCCCACTGTTTATCCCCAGGATTACTCTAGCTGACAGTGCTATCTAAAAAAAAAGATAAATGTAAATTTGATAATATTTCCAATAGATTTTATTGCTACATACTTTTTAGAGACTCAAAAAAAGCTACTTTGTAAACCCTGAAGTTGGTCATCTGGCTCACATTTTCCTTATTATGTATTCTTGGCAGTCAGTACAAAGAATGGGGGAGGAAGAAATGCATTAGAAATCTAGAAAACCGCTGCTTGTAGCTCAGATAAAAATTCTACACCTGAACAGTGTTTATTAAGTTATCTATAGAACTGATGCAGAACTTTACTCAAAACAAGTATTTATTGTGAAACCAAATCTTCAATAAATTGCCTAACGAGTTATTCAATTATGTATTTAGACTTAATTACTTGTCTGAAAATCTCACACACAATTCTAAAAAAGTATTGTTTTGTTTCCAGAACTCTTCAGACTGAAAAGTTTTCATTTCATACTTAAACTTCTCTAAACATACACAACTCAATGAGACATTACTCATGAAATGTGACTAATATAGTATACATATGTTTTGGCTCTACCTCTGTCTCAGTCAGAAAGCAGCTGCTTTGTCTCTTAGCTAAACCATTTAACAAAATGGGTAACACATGCCTTGTTATAGACCTCTAGTTACCACAATTAATATCTGATTTACAGAAAGAGCCTTAGCAATTATAAAGAGTAAATCACCACAAAGCAGAAGGCTACCATTTTAACAAGTAATATCAAAAGTAGGATGAGTTAGACTTCACATTTAGAAACGTTATTCAAAGTACAGCCCCCCTGCTCCAGGATATTACCTCTTACCCTAGGGAAAGAATGTTGGCAAAGCCTGTTTTACCCCATGGAAGGCACTTTAAGACTGTCAAACTTTGAAAGAGTATTCATTTCAACAATTTGGATCTAATTCATAACTTCACTCTTTTATTAAATCCACTTTAGGTTAACATACAGATAAGGATACCTGGTTTTATGACAACCACAGAACTACTCTGAATCTGCTAAAACGGTAGGTGGACTTCTTTCCTAAAAGTATATTATTAACCTAAAGCTTAACAGGGAAAAAATGCTGTGTAAAGATTTATGTAAAAAATTATTGCGTGTTTAAAATGTTTTAAAGATTATGTTTGTAGCCTCCTCCCCCTGCCTGAAAAGTGTACAACCTGTAAAGATTCAGGGGTATTAAGTTATCTTGTTTACTTTCAAGTGTAAAGACAAAGACAGAGAGATTATTGTTACTAAGCATTTAGGGTTGAAAATCATTATTTGTACAACCAAGAAAAATGCATTTGAATCTCTCATTTTAATTAGTTCAGCTACATACATGCCAAATGTTTCATTAAATGCTTTACAAAATCTTGTTGCTACTAACAAAAATAACACACTAGGAAACTTAAGTAAATGCAATTAAGACAATATTTTCCTTATTAGCTGGAAAAAGTTGGGGTTTATTTCCCAGTTTCTTTTCATGTTAAGAACAGTTTTTAGAACACTAGAGTCTAATTAAAGGATATCAAGAGTTAAAAGTTGTTCCATGTTCTTTATGCGTTAGAAACCCCTGCCAACTAGTCCTCTAGGCTTTAAATATTGTTTTGACGGATTGCATTTTCATTTCCAGTCACAAAGAAATTATTCTCCATAGTCAACACACGAGCAGACCTCCACCAGCTCAGTGAAAGCCAGATACATTGTTCCGTGCAAGAATGAAGACTTTGCAAACTACTTTTTTTTTGTTTGTGTTTGTACATTTGGTAAATTCAGCACCACCTATACAGCAAGAAGCACTCCAGTTTTACGAGTACGATACAGATGTTACCATGAGAAGCCTGATCCCACAAGATTATGAAAAGCAATCCACGGATTTAAGAAAGGTATTTTATTTATATTATCAGTTTAATATTTTTAACTGCTAAGCATTATGTGAATAAGGTGTTACATGCATGTATGAAAGTTTTATAGAAAAATCTTATAAGAATAGCAAAACATACATTGGTTTCAGATATAGGGAAAGCCATAAATTAAAACCACAAAGATACCACCCTTGCTACAGTTTCAGAAACCCACAAAAGACCGGCTTTCACAAATAAGACTAAAGCATCATTTTCAATTCTGCTGTAGTTATATGCCTACTGCTGTAAGGGTTTCAGGAATGGGAACATTCAATAGTTTGAGTAACACTGTATTAACACAGTAAGTTTGATTAAAAACAAGGAGGGCAATTTTATTTATAATTTCTTTTTTATATCAAAGTAATACTTGAAACAGTACTTTTTATTGGACATAACCTGTCAGCATAAACCACAGTGCCTTCTGACTTAACGAACTATGAAGTTTTTTGCCTTGGTTTTCCAGGGGTGGGTTGTTTGGGTTTTTTGCAACTCAACGGTTTAGCAGTCCTGAACTACTATGGAACATCCAGTCCTGCAGTAGTCACCTACGTTATTAACACTTCGAGAGTCTTAAAGGTAGCAATAAAGACTATTCCTCACAGCACTCACCAGCACCCCCAAACGGTCAATTCTGAATTTTTTTTTCCCTGTGCGCTCCACATATATGCCTTTTAATTGAAATACCTAGGTAGAAGACACAAAAAGAGACTGACAGGGACAGTTAAAAATCTCTTGTTTAGGTCCTGCCAGAGGCAGTCTGAACATACACATCAAGAGAATGAGATACAATATTGTTCAGGAAGACCAAAGAAAAACTAACAATGATTGCCCCAAGATTAGTTGCCAAGGAAAATACCACATATCCAAACAAAGTGGTAACAAGCAAGTATTAATAAATTCGAGGAAGTTTTTCATTAATATTAACTGTACTTGTTACAATAACTTAGTCTGCCAAACAAGAAAAAAACGACAGTAAAAGGTAATTAGTACAAGTAAAAAACTGCAGCACATATATATAAATCACTTCTGTATACCTTTTTATTATTTTCCCAATTGTACTTAAATTATAGCTTTCCACTGTTAGACTAAAAACAGCAGCTGCATATTTATATTAAACAATGTCTAAGGTATTTTTAAAACTGACATCTGCCACAGTGATCAAGTAACACATTCATAAACCTATGAAAGAGACCATTTAAATGACTCTTAACTAATAGGTACCTATCTGCTCACAACTGAGTAAGTTTTTTTAAAAAAATACAAAAAATATTAACTTTAACTAGTTCGGCACAGCATCAGATGTCATTCATTACTAAAACAGTTCTAATAAGAATACACTACTGTTTCAGTAAAAAGAACAAGGAGTATACCTACAAGGAAACTGTGCCAATGGATGTGCCACAGACCAAAGTCCATACTGGTAATGCTATAAACTAGAGGTCTTCTGAAGGGCAACAGTTCTGCTTAGGATAATTCTAGGAATGCAGTCGGTCATTATTTCCATCAGGTCAGTTCTCCAATTACATGTTTTCATTGCAAAATAATAAATTAGTACCGTATGTGCCACAAATACATCTATACAAGTTCCAGTGTTCCCAATTTAAACCAAGGGATGTGCAACAAGTCTTCTATTCATTTAGTGCACAAATTCTAGCTCCCAGAATATTTCAAGTGTTAACTCTGAAATACAAGCCAACAATTTCCTCAAACATACCCAGTCAGAAATCTACCTTGCATGACAAATTTAACTCCTTACTGTGTGCTTGAACACACAGTTAGAAAAGAAAAATTTAGGGACAATATCAGACAAAATCTATTTGTGTTAGTGATCAACAAAATGAAGCAAACCTTGGTCTACTATTACAGAAAAGGTCAGCTAAGCAAAGCTTATTACAATGATTATTATTTGAAACCATAGCCACCCCATCACTGAATAAAAATATTAGTTTAAGAACATGAAATATTAATTTCCACAACAGAACTGTACAATTAGACACCATCTCATAACTAGACTAATTCATTCAATTGAACAAACAATCAGCGTTACAGACCTTTGTGTTTTTTAAAGGCGAAGGTTAATGTGGTTTTGTATGGGTAGTTTATGTCTGTGGAGTAAAGTTCAAGAAGAAGGTGGAATTTAAGTGTGTAAGTAGGACAATGTTCCTTCAGGGTATTCCCTACATACACAAGTAATGGACTTTCTGTGGTTATAATCCAAACAATCTTCTGCACTGGTATTCCACAGCTAGAAATTTTTATAGCTGACCAGCAAATACTTCCAATATACTGGTTATTTATACTACTTTTTTTGGGGGGGGGAGGGGACACAATGACACAGACGGACTGTTTCATTTTACAGATTTTACAGTATTCTGCAAATAATCAGTTTCACTTTTTGCTGACATTTCACACTTGCAGAAATTATTTGTACGCTGTAGTCTGCAAAGAACTCACAGGCATTCTCTTTCACAGATCACACCTCCAGTAAGATACTGTACTAGAAATCTAGACCTGGTACAGATATGCTGTGTCAGCAAACGTTTTTCATACAAACATATCAAAAGCGTCCCTTTTGAGCCAAACATGCTACAATAGAAGTGCAGTAGTTCTATTATAAGTCCATCAACGAAGAAGTCTCTACTGGCACGGATACCTCAGCGAAGGACCAGGTCTTCACATGCCTAATCAACCTATCTGTGGAAGTGAAACATTTTTGCAGAAACCTTCTGTAAGATTTGCTGCTTGAGTCTAACTGTTCGGCTCACACCCCACAGCTTCTCCACAACCAACTCTGAAAAAGCTCTTACCCTACACAGAAGTTTCATGCTACAACTGCTAAACTGTTGCCAGCACTCTAACCTGGGTATAAAAGCTGTAGAATAAACCAACCTATCCCAAACTTCAGAAAAACAGCAGTCAAAAAAGAGCCATAGCCTGGATAGACAGATGCAGGAAAGAGCCAAGGAATGGATGATTCACTTGCTAAAAACAGTCAAAGTGACAGAGGCTGGCCAAGATATTTGTTTCTCAGGCTTTATGTCAAGTTTGAGGGTTTTATTTTGCAGAATACAAGAAGTCCCCACAGTAAAATATATGCAAGCAAACAACTACTAAATAAAACAAAGTATCAAATCAAAAGTAACTTGACAGTGTTACTTTCACATTGCTCTAGTGGATGAACTACCTGTGTGCTACATCCCTGATTTGGGGGGGAGGGGAAGCAGGAGCAGAGGTAAAGAATTTAAAAACAAAATTAAAATAATCAGTTTACTTGTAAGCAGTCACAGTGCATAAAAAGCTCTCTTCAGCAGGGGACCGTACTCCTGCCAGGGCCTGATCCTTAAGCACATTTAAAGGAAAATATCTTCCACACTCAATAATGTACTTTTCCCCATGTGTTTTCAATAGCAACACAGACGAAAAACCATACTGTATTACTCTGTCCTACAACTATTCCCCATCAAAAAGGACAACAAATGATGCTAGCCAAGCACAACTGCCACAGTCAACCTAAAAATCCCCTTAACTTTAACATATGAAAGTCATAGCATAACCCACTGTGAGTGTACTGTAATTCTAGAAATATGTAATTCTCTAAAATTCCTATGATATTCAAGGAAAACCTGACTACCATTTCCTGCATCACAAAAGGCCCTTTCTGTTAGCAGCCCAAGTGTTAAAACAGACTCAAGTGCAGTTAATGGAAATTAATTGCTGAATTTCAGCCAATACTTGAAAGGAACATGTTTATAAACTAAGTTGCCCTGCAACTAGAAAGATGCAATAATTATCTCAAAAGGGAATTCTGAATAAGTTCAAATGCAAGGAAACATTTTACAAAAAAAATACAACTTACATTCACAAGAGTCCCATCAAATTTTGCATGATGTGAATAATCTATCTTCAGAACTGTTTTTTTGTAGACACCCATTGCTTACATATTCCTTCCCCAACACATAGTCTGTATTTTCTCTCTATTTTTATTGTGTCTACTGTTCTTTCCTAAAAAAGTTTAATTTCCTAAAGAACACTAGTAGCACCACCTTCCCTTCTTGCCTTTTGAAGTGAAGAGCTCATCTACAAAAGGGCTAATATATTACATTAGTCATCCAGCATATCCAGTAGAGTATTTTAAAATAAAGTGTCACAAGGGAGTATGTTGTAGGAAGCTCATTTTTAAAAGACCTGCTATTTCAGATCCTTGTAATACTCTATGGCTTTTGTTTGCTGTTTATTTTTTAAAATAACATTTACTCTCAACTCAAAGGATGGAACAAATGTTTCTTTTGACACTTCCCTAAGACTGCAAGGGGATGACAGTGAACGCAATGTACAACCAACAAAGGATACAAGTAAGTTAATTTATATGAATACTGTAACATTTAAGCTCTCTAAAAGAATGTTTTAAATATGAAAATTTAATATACAAAGGATGACAAGGGATATAGAATTAATATTTTCATTTATTAATATCTTTCATATCTCCTGTGGAAAGTCTTCTAACATCAGATGGAGCAGGCAGAAAAAATTTAAAGGATCCTCAGGTAAACTCCAAATACACAAAGCACAGCTTCTAAGAATCTCTACAGACTAACCCAGTCATATTTGTTGTAGAGGTGTACCCAAGTTCAAGTTAGGCAAAACAACTAAGGGAAAAGGAATACACACCCCAATGAGTTCCACAGTTTAACAAGTATGATGAAATATCATGTGATTAAATTACTTAAATAGATTTCTTCGAAGAACTGGCTGTTCTCACAATTTACATCCAATGATCAGGTTAAAATACCTCAGGAACATTCTTCACTAGCCTATGTTTCCTACAGGCTCTGAGCTGTGTTTTCCAGATTTGTCCTAACAAGCCACCATGATTTCTAAATACAAAAGTAACAATGTCATGCCAAACAGAGCACTAGAAAAAGACACACATTTTGGTGTATCTGTGATGTAAACTTCCAAAAGTAACTGATGCTCCAGCAAGACCACTGGCATGTCAACTTCCAAAATTGTAATCCAGGTTACTTATTGCCAAATAGCATCTGTCAACAAACCCCCATCAGAAGTGGTAGAAATTTCTAAGAACAGAACTTCTAGTCACAGACAATCATAGTGACTGTTGCCTTTTAAATAGTGACAACATTATTCACATTTTCCATTTCATACAGTCTAGCATATGACAAACAAGACACTAAATCAAAAAAGCAAATGGGACAGAACTCTGAAATCTAACAAATGGTTATATTCACAAAACTAACACTCAGGATCTCAATTCTGTTCTCTGCAGTACTTCTGTAAGGGGGGGAAAAATTAATCTATTATACATACTGGATTGGCTTCCCAGTATTGACTGGCTACTTCTATAGCCCTCTACTGGTTGTGGAAGATCCTGTTTTGCTGTGTCATAACAAACTAACTAGCGGTATGACACTACTCTGTATTACAGACAGACCGATTGGGAAGCTAACCAAAAATCTCACAATATAGAAAACGCAATAGATGACATAGCAGTGGTGATGAAAATGGATTGAAAGCCAAATTCATTATATGTATTTTAAAATTGCTGCCATACAGGATTAATGCAAAGCAGAAGTGACTAATACTCTACTGATGTCTATGAGAAACAGGAAAAGCCATAATGGGCTTAAATCTGCATTAAAAAAAGATACAGAGTTTCTCTCACTACTTAAAATAACAGCTGTTAAAAAAAATAAGAACTCAGGAAAAAAGGAACAGATTGCCTGAAGTAATTATATAATCATAGTTGCTGGAGTTTTTATAAAAAAGGATTAGACAAAATAGTAGCTAGGAGTAACAGAGCATACATGACCCTGCCAAAAACGCTCCAGTGCAATGACAGTATCAAATGTGCGCACTGCCAGATGTTTGTCCTGCATGGATTTCTCTTTTGAAAAGAATGGTTCTAAAGATGACATTTAACATGGCCACAGAGTTGCAGTTGTCATATACACAATACTCTAAGGCAATTAAAGAATGAAACTGAATTAAGATCAATTAACAGCTTTTCAAGAAATGCTCAGATAACATACATAGGGAAATTACGCACAATAAAAATAATATAAACCTCAAAATTGAATATTGAATCTTTTCAGAACTTGATGTGAATCAATGTCTACATAATCTAATGATGGAAATTGTAAAAGATATTAGTGAAATTTCCATTTTGAATATTCAGGCTTAAGTTAAAAGTTAACTGTCATCTCAAAATCATTTCCTTTCAGATTTACCTACTTGTCTGCTCTGTGTGTGTTTAAGCGGATCAGTGTACTGTGAGGAAATAGACATTGAAGCTGTACCCCCACTGCCAAAGGAAACAGCATATCTTTATGCACGATTTAACAAAATAAAAAGGATAGCAGTCTCAGATTTTGCTGACATTCGTAAGTAATGTTTGAATTTCAATTTCCATTCACCTGATAGTACATTTGAACCTGTTGTCCCTTAATAGTATCCCAAGATCACCAAAATAAGAAATATTTTATACTTTGCTAGATTTCATTATGTGTATTAATTATTTAATTCAATGCTTGTATTAGAACAGGAACTGTGAAGGCAATATGGAAACCCATTTTGGCCCATGTATCCATCTTTATATTCCCACACAATCAGAGAAAAAGCAGATTACTAAAAATAAAATTCAACTCTGCATCCCAGCCAGTCTTAAATGACCAGGTATTTTTTCCCTTCAAATGCTCCAGGGACTTATCTGCCAGTGCTCTCTCTCTCCAAGATGAGAAATTCTGTGAATATCTGAAATCATGTTGCCTCTAAGAAAGGGGAAAAAAAAAAAGAGAAAAGGATCCAAAGTATTTCCTTACTTTTTTTTAATTCAAGACCTCGAGGAAAGCCAAATGTGGATTTTTATCCATATTTTAATAGTAGTTACATTTGTAGATGACAATCACGATGCGCAGCCAGTGTAACAGTTGACATATGCAACCATATGTTTCACATGCCATGTAATTATGAATTCCATATTTAGATTTTCATTTCTTTTGTGTAAAGCTACCTTGAGAAGGATTGATTTTAGTGGAAATAGGATAGAAGAAATAGAAGATGGAGCCTTTTCAAAGCTTCTGTTATTGGAAGAACTTTCTCTTGCTGAAAATCGACTTCTAAAACTTCCTGTTCTACCTCCCAAACTAACAACATTTAATGCAAACCAAAACAGAATCAAGAGCAGAGGAATCAAAGCAAATGCCTTCAAGGTAAGTAAAAGACCATTTATGTAACTAAATAAAATTAGTAACCAGACTATCCAGCATACCACCAAATTAATTTTTCTGTGCTTTTGTAATTTAAGAAACCAGCTACGATGAAGCAGCTTTCCAGCTTTTGTTTCTAAGGCACTTTGGAATAATAGTCCTTTGTGCATTCACTCTCATGTCATTCATACAAAAAAAAACACTTTTCTACGAAATATCTTCTCTACTTACTTTCTCTTACATGCAAAGAAAAACTTGATTTAAAAAACTGATGGTTCAAATACAGTTCTGAGGACCATATAAAAACAAATAAACAAGGGTAGAGCTTTGTAGTGGTCTCAAGTTTTCAGTATCAGATAATCAGCTATGAATTTCCAAAACATCAGCCTGTTCTATGAGTTTCTTGATACAATAGAATTGAACATTCACAGCAAAAGAATGTTTTCTGTTAGATCGCTTTACAGGCTTTCTATGTGATCAGAAAAACATACTGATGTCTTGTAACAGGCACAAGTTACTTAACCTCAGGTAAGCAATAACAGCATTAATAATCTCTCTCTCTTTCTATTAGAAGCTGACAAATTTGGCCTACCTCTACTTAGGACATAATGCACTGGAATCTGTTCCCCTTAACTTACCAGAAAGTCTGCGCATTCTCCACCTTCAGGTACTTTTGAAGTATTTCCTTAACATTGTATTACAAATAGGCTCATTAACTACATACTTCAAACCAAACCCACCATCATTTAAAACAGTTCACACTGCAGTTGTGCTACAATTGTGTAATGCTCCTCCAAATAAAACAATTTACCTCTAATCTGTATGGCCATTCAGTGTTCAGAAGTTGTCTATCAGCTAATTACCGTGCAAGAATTTGTCATTAGTTTCTGCATATCAAGGATAGGGAATGGTAAAACATAAGCAATAATCTTTTATCAACAATGTATTTCAAACATCAGTAACAACCTAAACTGCTTATCAGCTCATTGACTGGTTTGAAGAGACTTGATTCCTACATATCTATAGTAGACACAAAACAATCCCAATGACAATAAAATGGGAGGGTAAGAGGAATAAAATTAGTTTAAAAATTCTTCAACATATATGGGTGTGTGTATATACTTATGTGTGTATTTATTAAAAATTGTTTTGTTTTGCAGTACAACAATATTACTACAATCACCGATGACACATTCTGCAAATCTAATAACACACGTTACATCCGCACACATATGGATGAGATAAGGATGGAAGGCAATCCGATCCTCCTGGCAAAGCATGTTAATGCTTTTTCCTGCCTGAGAACACTGCCTGTAGGAACATACTACTAGCCACTACTTATGTAATGATAACATGCCAAAACTTAAACATGGTAACAGATGATCATCTTTTTCCTCTGTTTACACGTTTATATCCTCTCCCTTACTAATGCCATTTCCCCTGCATACCCAGAACATGTTACCATGTTGAAATGTGGTTCTCCTCTGAACAGCCACTTTATTTAGTAGTTACAATGTCACCCATGCTTTCAGAATCTTTTCTGTTAATGCAAGTGTAAAAATACATACATGCACACATATCAACTTTTATTTCACCCCATATTCTTTACATGTAGGTAAAAACCACACAAGCAACTGCTTGTTCACATTCTTCACCAGTACCCAGAAAAAGCACTGCATTTTAGTTTCAAGTAAATGCAAAACATTCTTTGAGCAAACTAAAGAGGCAAAAATACATCTTAATTCCAATCCCACTTTTTAAATCTGAAATGAAACTTTCTCAGTTGATCTTCAAAAGTGTATTGGATGAAGCTGGATACAAAACAAAGTGTTATGTTTAGAAACAGAACTTCTCAAAGCTTTCTTAAAAACTTGCTTTGTTGAAAATTAGAGTAATTCCTATTTAGGCTTAGCGTATCAAGCAACATAGCAATTGGATCTTTTCAAAGATGTGTTAAATCTCCTTCTACTATTTTGTTATCAAAATAATCTAACAAGATTGTGTGTATAGACATGTATTTTATTTTTACACAAGGTATTTTTAATGGAGATATGTAAATTTTGCTCAGCTGTACTCTCAAGAGTCAGTTTTGCAATCCTTGCTTCCTATTTTAATACAATGGTCAAAGTACAGCATAGTATGACACCAAGTACCTTTGTTACTGACAGATGACAGACCGAGCCTTGTTCTGCTGCTTTTTTTTGACAAGGAAATGTGACAATATAATTAACAGCAAAGCTGAATTAATGTTTTTACCTGTAATTAAGTAAGGTGTCATCTAGATGTCAGCACAAAGAAACAGAATTACCCTTGTACAACAATACTTTCACTAAGTAGGGAAAAATCAAATCAGATCTTTAAATCAAAAAAGTTAATTCTACCATTAATCTAAAAACACTGCTAATGTCAAAAAAATTAAACTAGCATCATTTCACTCAACTCCTTTAAACCATGCAGCATATTAAAAGCACAAATTGATGTGTGCAGGCCTCAGTCAGGTCACTTAAAACTAGACATAATTGATACAGGGCGCAATGTTTATAATGATACAACTATACATTTCATTTTCAGTTTCTCCCATGAAATACCTACCACAGGCATAAATGAATGCTACAAGTGTGCTAGTTACTGATAGCAGATCAACTTCGTACTAATTTTGAAGCTAGTATAGATTCCTAATTTGTAGAAATAGTTAAGTATCAAAATGCATGATGATGTATCACTACATCTAGAATACTGATTTTATGAGATATTTTGTATTAGTTCTGTTTATCTTATTGAGCTAAGCCTTGATTTGTTAGTGCTTGTGCTATGGGGAATTAAGTGCATGCTTAATTCTGAACATACTGATGCTCTGCTACTAAGAGTAGTGAGACCTAAGTGACTTTCAGTTACTTTTTAAGTGACTATGTCAAGCATCAACTGTGGATTCAATCCATCAATCTTTCTGGAAAGAGGCTGCAATTATGAAAAGCAAGACAAAAATATTTTTGCCCTGAACCCAAGACAGACATAGCAATCTCCAATATTTTCCATTTTAAGTTATTTGGTATAACAACAGAGAAACTCCATTGTCTTAATACAACTGAGAACAAAATCAACTCTGACAGTGAGAATACTTGGTTTTCATTTTCTCATGCATGTCATAAAAATTTGATGTTTCCTGGTTTTTAGGAAAAGGTAAAAAATAACGCCAAAGCATGTAAAAATACATTCCAACTTCAAGGCAAATTTATAGTAGGAAAAAATAAAAGCCACCAATGCTCTCATCCATCTTTTGATAAATGCCTAAGATGGAGAAAACACAGCCTAGTAACATTACATAAGCAGTGGCCTCTGATTTTATCCTCATCACAAATCATTATTACTAAAGCTCTTTCCAGTATTAGTAGGATCAGTAAATATCACCAAAACTCTTCCTGGGAAAACAATTATGTGTATACAAAAACTTGCATATATTTGTGTAATATATATACGCATGTAAACATTCTAAGACCTAACCACTACCACAGTATTAATTTCACATTAAGCTGTTGTATATATTTTTGACAAAGTACTAAATATCAATGTAACACTAATTAATGCTCTTAACACTTTGTAGGCAAACCAAAGTAAACAGCTGGTACCTTCTGAGTGCCTCATGCAGGCAATAAATTACCCAATATGTTTTAATTTACTGTCCCCATTCATGGCAAGGTCACTCATCAAAAGGTTAAGTGAGAAGGGCTTCAGTACGCAAGATTTTTTTTGCTTTCTATTTGTGTGACCAGTACTAATATCAAGCTGAATGTACACCATTCTATTTTTTCCTATCACTCATTTGTGTTCCGTATTTCCAATAAAACTTGGGGTTTTTTCCTTGTTTATCAATATCAGCTTCAACAATCTGTTCTGAGGAATGCCAACATGCTTCAGTTCTACAGATTCATAGCAGACTAAGGGTGCATCTAATCAGAAGATTATTTGCAGATGTAAATCCATTTGCAGACATATTTGTTGTGGCAATACAGTAAGACCAGTCACACAAGTAATGCCATACAAAAGACTTGTGGGACACTTCACTCACCCCTTCAAAATCTATTTAAAGCACTGCCTTGTAGATTTTCAGTAGAGTAGAGGAGCAGCAACAGAGGGTAGTAACAGTATGCTCAACTCTTGACTGTGCATGTGTGTGAAGCACAGAAGTTGTAGACTAACCTGTTTCAGTAAAAAACCACAACTGATAAAAAGCACAGTGTCAGGGAGTATATAATGCCAAGCACAAAATGCTTACACCTGAACATTGCTCTGCTCACACCAACCTAACCCTGCCCCTGCTTTCTAGGAAAGCCTGCTTACAGTCAAATCAATGTATAGTTTAAACTGCTTTTTTGCTTAATCAAATTTATCCATCCCACCATTATTCTTGGTAACTGGGAAAACTCTCACTACAAAACTGCCATTTGTGATGGTCAACTTATTAGAAATGCAGTGCTGTCCAACTCTGCTTGAAACTTGCAGTTGCCATTCATTTCAAATGTTCATTATTATCTGAAGTATTCAATCACTTCTACATTATTCCTTTCTCCTCAAGTACCAAAACTAACAGGTAAGAAAAAAAAGAATCCACCTTTCCTGGTTTTACACTACACTGTAAGAAAACTATTAGAAGCACTGTCTATTTCTACTTGACAGCCTGGGTAAGGCAAGCAGGTAGTGGGGAAAAAAAACAAACGAGATTACAGATGCCCAAGTGTGACTATTAACAGGATAAGACTGTCCACTTGTTTTTAAGCAAATGTTAAAAGCATACTTCTAGTCACATTCACCCAAATTGCTACAGAATATTAAGTTACAAATACACATTATCCTTAGCAATCTAGTTATTTCAATTTTCAGATTTGATCTTTGAACCCTTTATTAATTCTCTCACCTCAGAAAGTCTTCTATTTCTAAATTAAATCATTATTAATGTTAACAGAAGTAAGAAGGCCTGGGGAAAAAAAAACAGACCCACAAACAAAAAAACACTCTTCATAAGTCCATAGTCAATCATACTTGATAAATACTCGCCCAGATTGGTTTGCCTTTGTCCATGGAAAGAAAAATACCTTTACAAAGAATATTTGTCATCTTGACAAACTTGTGATATATGTCTTCACTGACTTTATCTTCACTCATCTTTTAGCAATGAATATATCCCTTCATTGTTTACACTCAACACCTGAACTAATACTTTTAAAAACTGTTTAAGATACACATGACAATTTAAAAATAATCTCCAGAGTTACCTCCTTTCTATTTTTGTACTGAGGTTTAAAATGACAAATATTTACAACAGTTCACTAAGTCACCATCCCAGAAACCACAGTGACTGCTGTCATGAGTCTGATCAAAGAATCAGGAAGCATCTAGTGAAGATGGGAAAAAAATTTTTAAAAACCCACACCGAAGCCCTAAAGTGCTTGGTGCTATACCTTCTCTATGGAGGGATTAAAGCCCTTAAACAACAAGCAGCAGGATTAGACAACATCAGTTTATTACTCAGCTGCGGACAGCATTTTCTTTTTAAAATGTTATCAGAAATTAGTGGGGTTTTTTTCTTTAATCTGGTTGATTAATAGAAATTAATTAATCTAGCACAGAACTCAGAAGGCCTAAAAGATTAAGAAAATAGGAAATAAAGCAGTTCCCACTTCATACTGCAGCTGAAAAGGGAAGATGGTGCTGAGCTTAATGACAGTAAATGCTTGAGCTAAATAAAACTGAAAACACCACACACAATGAAGCAGCTAAACAACCTCCTCTAACATTAATCATCATATAAGATGTTCTGTGTCTGTAAGACTGCAGTATTTTTAATCCAAGTAGTATTTGTTTATCTTAAAACCAGTACAAAGAAAGCAAACAAGCCAAATAATGGTAATTTTAAACTAAGTTCAAACACTATATTCCAGTTAAGAGTGAGGAACAGTTTATTTCCCATTCAAGAACTGGAAGTGCTGTCACCCAAATGCATGCTGCCACGTTTGCAAGAGAAGCAGATCCCGTCCCTCAGAACTAGCATTTGAATGCCAAAACTTACAAATGTTATTTTCTTTTAATTTCTTCTTCTGCCTTTTTGTTGTTCAAAATTAAATATAATACCAGTGAAAAACTCCCCCACAGAAAGGCACAGACATTCTTATCTTCCCCTACATGAGGAACCCAGCAGTAGCACGGTAAAAATAAAGACAAATACCAAGCAAGGGCATCACCCCTTGAACACAACACAATAATCTTTAGCTAATGTTCTCTACAGTGTACAAAACTAAGATTCCAATATTCTGCTAAAAAGTGCTGATTTCAACTCCCTTGCTCTGCTGTAATGAACTACTTAAAGAACTAAATAGACTACTGATATATAAAGGCTTGATAGACAATTACCTTGAAATGTAGGAAGGTGCATCTACGATGTTTACGCCACTGAGCATAAGATGAAAAGCTTCTGAAAAACATTAAAAGATTTCCGTGTTCTTCAGTGCTACAAAAGAAAAACATATTGTTTAACCTAAACCATACTAGTCAGACGTACCAATTCTACAGCCTAAACTTTCCACCTTTCTCTTAAAGAATTTGTGACTAGCATTGTTCAAATTTGAAGTCAGGTATCATAACTCCTCAGGAAGGTAAGCAGCAATAAAGTTAGTCTTATGTGTAAAATGTGATAACTTGACAAACCGGTCACCTGTAAAATCTTAGTTTGACTTCATGCTTGTTTTCTAAATCAATTCCAAGATGTTGCATAGTAAAACTTTGACCTACAAAACTGGTAAGATTCAGCAAATTGCATCATTAAGCTTTGAATATTCACGAGATCTTTGTCTTATTCAACTAAATCTTTGCATGACACAGTATCTGCCCCTGCTCATGTGACATCTAGCTTTTCAAGATTAACCTTGAAATGTCAGTAAGCAAGAAGGCCTGTTCATTAGATCATACAGGGCATCTAAAAAAAAAAACAAAGAACTTTTGATACACAGTTAAATCTTGATTTATCTGCTATTAAGGAGAGAACAAGTCTTATGAGGAACAGCTGAGGGAATTGGGGTTGTTTAGTCTGGAGGAGGCTGAGGAGACACCTTATTGCTCTCTACAACTACCTGAAAGGACCTTGTAGCGAGGCGGGGGTCCGTCTCTTCTCCATAGTAATAAGCAATAGGACATGAGGTAATGGCCTCAAGCTGTGCGAGGGGAAGTTTATGTTGGACATTAGGAAAAACTTCTTCACCGAAAGGGTTGTCAAACATTGGAACAGGGTGCCCAGGGAAGTGGTTGAGTCTCCGTCCCTGGAGGTATTTAAAAGAAGGGTAGATGTGGTGCCTGAGGATATGGTTTAGTGGTGGACTTGGCAGTGATAGGTTAGCGGTTGGACTCGATGATCTGAAGGGTCTTTTCCAACCTTAACAATGCTATGATTCTATGATGATGATGATCTTGATAATTTAGGGAGTGGGACAGGATGGGGGAGAGAAATGCTAATAAATCTGTAACTGAGAAGTGGAGTGCAGAGATCTTAGTGCCAATCCCATTGTGAACAGAAATTAGTAAGCCTGGATGGAGCTAAACTGATTCTTGCAAAATGTCAGTCATGATTTAGCAGTTCAGCTGCACATGGATACATTATGGCTTCATTCATACAAATGATCCTACACATGCACTAATAAATAGTCTTGGAACCTGACATTCTGCAAAGAGCAGTGCAAACACACCTTTGCTGGACTTGCCAGAATGGATTTGGTAGAGCTTACAGTCTATCACATGAGACTAACATATTGGTGCTGTTCTGGCAAGGAAATCATTTAATTGTGATGTTATTGCAAATACTAGTTTTTCATCCATAGTGCCTCTGAAAACAGAAAGGTCAGCAGTAGTCATTTCACTCTCTGACACCTCTGAGGAATGTTCAATACAAGAGACAAAGCATAAGAGGAATAAAGAAAAGTTCTTAAAATTTGGCTTTGCCAGTTTCAGAGTAATTGAATAGCACCGAGTAAAAACGTATACATACAGTGATTCCATGCTTATTATACTAAGATTTTTTCATTTCCACTGACAAAAACAGGCAACAATACACAGTGCCAGCTGAACCTAAGAGATCACAATTCCAGGACCTTGGTGCTAAAGACAAGTTAAAAATAAAAGCAACACACAGAAGATATACAGATTTTGCATGTGGAACATAAGGAAGGTTATGTCCTCCAAGTACCTGTTTCACACACACAAAAGTTTAAATGATTTAACTTCAATATAATTTCAAAATTAAATATCCCCAGTGCCTGCAGAATCAGACAGACACTTCCACTCCCAAAGAAACAATAAATACTTTGAAAAATATGAAGTTACTACTGATGTAATTTCCAAAGTTCCAAACACTGCATGAAGCACAGAATCAAAGAAAGCTACATGGCTGACTAATTATCAGTTCTTGCAGATAGGGAAAAACACACTCAATTTTGAAAATAAAAGCTGTTCTTGATATGCAGAGGTGATTACTCTGATTGAACAGGATAGCAAAACAAAGTAATACTGACAAAAACCAGGACACTAACTTGGACTGAGAAATATGGCTGTTATTTTTCATCCATCTACAACATAGTAACAATTTTGCATGTAAGAGAAGTTGGCACACATCAAACACTGGGGCTGGTACCTTCCTTTATGTCATGAAATTTGATTTATAAAAGAAATTTGCTAGCAAAAAGTAAGCAATACACTTCAGTAATTAGTCCTAAAGTTACTTTCTTTCCTTATACATTTACTAGTTTGTCTTCCTAGCAAAACTGTGTTAGTTTGTATGTCAACTATGATATATACAAGCAAAACATTTTCAGTAGAACTACACCATTACATTCACTCTGAGACAGCCCAGGAAGGCAGGCAACAACAGCAGAAACGAAACCAAGGTACTGGAAGTCAATAATGTGCAAAAATCTGCCTTAGAACAGTTAGGATTACATCTCTATTCAAATGGTTCTATTCACTTAGGCGCCATCACAGTAGAAAGTTTGTAGAAATCAGGAACTGAATAGACCTTACCCTCTTTATTGTTAACAACAGAAGCAACAACCATTAAAGCATATATACAGCTTCTCAGTTCTAATCAAAAGAGGAAATAGTCCATCCACTGTTACAAGGGATAATTGTATTAAAGACAGATTAGAGAAAATAGGGGAGTGGTATTGGGGGGAGGAGAGAAGAGTTTGTCTTGGAGAGGTTTCTTTTAAAAGAAAAACACAATAGAAAAAAATATTTATTCTTCAAATTTCTAGTAATGTAAAGATGAGGATAGAGAAAGGAAAGGAGACAATATAAAATAACAGAAACTGCCAAATAGCCAACGATCCATCCAGCATTGTCAGAGGGAGGGAAGAGAAATGCTCACAAAGGGCGTACAGTTTATACTAAAGAAATGTGGCAAGAATGCGAAGAAAGCAAAATTCCACATAAGCTAAGTGTCAGAATACCTACAGCAACATGATTCTTTAATCATAAGGGGGAACAGTTTCATGTCATTGTTGATATGAAGCCACAGTCAAAGGAAGCAGACTATTAGCCATTGTCAAAACACACCTGGCAAGCACTGCTTTGAAAATACAAAGATTTATTTCAATTCCTAATACAGGATTTTACAAGTTTATAAAACCTGACCACGGAAGATACCTGACATACATTTGTGAATATTTCAGAAAGTTACAGAGGATCTAAATTCCACATGTAAATTTTAGTTTAAACATCCTTTCTGTTTGAAATTAGCTATTCTTCTTGGATTTGCAGAACAGCTGAGAGCAGAAACTCAAGACCATTAACAGAATGGTTGCAACAGTGTATTACCAAGTCACTTCAGCCATTCAAGGGAGAACTGTGCCTTGGGTCCAGCTCTATTTAATTAACATAGAGGAACAGCAACCCTTAACATGTTACACAAACATAAACTGGAAAGAACACCATGAAGTTCATTCAGATATTGAAAGTGTAAGAGAAAAGCCAAGCAAGTTTTATCCTAGCCTGGAAACAACAGCATCATTAAAGGAAGTTACCACAGTAGTCACACCTGCCAACAAAATCAGGCCAAGATGAAAAAAATGTTGGCAGCACATGTAAAAACTGAGTCCCTGGAAGGACACAGACACATACTGATTTACAATAGCTGACTAGCTCTATGTTCTGGACAGCTTTTAACCACAACTTGTAACTGTACATATAAAAATCTACACATACTATAATAAGAATCAAGACTTAGTAATGACTGCCTACATCCCACTGCCCAGTGAGCATGTTTCTACACATACTACAATATGCTTTGTAAATCTACACACATGGAAGAGGGTAACACAAAACTTTGTTACAGAACTACATACTTAAATTCTTTTTAAAAAGCTTGGCAATTTTGATGAGTATCCACTCTTATGCAATTTAAGAGTCTATCACAAGCCTTATGACTTTATTTTAGGATTATGTCTTTAGTTTGTTTATATTCTTTTCTTCTCAGATTCATCCTTAGGCAATAGATCAGATGAAAATTTTCAAGGCTAGATCACCAAGCAGAGAGAGAGAGTTTTGGATAACAAGTTCAAAGAACCAGTTTCAAATGTAAACGTTAGTCTGTGAATCATACCTGAGTATATGCTTTTCTAATGTACAGATATAGCACTGGCTAAGTTTAAGACAGAAAACTCGATTTGGTGTTTAGAAAGGGAGGGGGGAAATCTGTGTTGGCATAAGCAGACACATGTAATATACATAATTTTTTGTATTGGCAAGGAAGAAAGAGACTGCGTAAGAGCACCATTTCTGTTAGCTGTCTCACAGCACTTAAACTATCCATAAAGAATAATTCCTAATTAGCCTAAGTTGGCTTCAGTATTAGGAATTAGGCTAACTCCAACAAATGCTAAAATACCAAGAAAGCTGGATATAAAATAACAAGGTAGTAAGAGAGCACATGCTAAAATGTAAGCCTCTTTTTTTAAAGACTTTAGCATGACAAAATAGCACCAAATTTAAAGAAAAAAAAAATCCAGTAGGAGTAGAGAACACCCATCTCCAAATCCAACAGCCATGTAATAGAGAAGTTATCCAAGAGCAGCAACAAGCATATTCAGACAGAGAATAACTAAGTATCGGGTTAAAATCCCATGCTCTTCCTCTCACTTTTACAAAATAACATCAACCGAACACAGAAGTATATAAGAAACCTAACTCTTGTAGAAAATATTTAATCACAGAATCACAAGTTGGAAGGGACTTCAGGGATCATCTATAGTCCAACCTTTCTAGGAAGAGACCAGTCTAGACAAGATGGCCCAGCACCCTTGTCCAGACGACTCTTGAAGGTGTCCAATGTGGCTGAGTCAACCACTTCCCTGGGGAGATTATTCCAATGGTTCACTGTTCTCACTGTGAAAAATTTTCCTCTTGCATTCAATCTGAATGTCCCCAAAAGCACCTTGCATCCATTCCCCCTTGTCCTCTCCCTGTGACTCCTTGTACAAAGGGAGCCTCCATCTTCTTTGTAGCTGTGATTCTGTGTTTAATATAATACACATGTTTCACAAATCCTTTACTCTGACTTATAAATTCTAATTAGTGAGTAAAAAGTAGGATTAGTTTTCAAGCTGTCTGAAAGCTCCTCCTGTTTGATTAATTAATCTCTGCAATAGTTAACTAACCCAACAATTAATGGGCTATCAATTGAAAAAGAGACCGGCAACAAGATTTTTCATAGATGTTCTGGTCCTCAGCACTAATAAAGTATAACATAAGTGATAACTGGTACAAATAGGACTCAAGTAAAATCCAAAAATAGAAAATTAAATATAGTGATACCATTTGCATACATATTTTATTGTCACAACATATTTAAGGAATGGTACACATCTTTTAAATATAGGTGTTATACATTGCAGCAGTACCTCGTTGAAAATAAACCGCTGAATTTTGCTTCTTTTAAAAAGATGTTGCTTAAGTGTTCTAGCATTCCTCTGTTTGCTTCCAAAGCAAGATTGGCTTGAAAATTACAACTGAATGCCAAGTGTTTAACTCTGGTGCTATAAAGACCCTTTCCTGTCACGCATTATGAAAAACGAAGAAAAAAAAATTAGAAAGATGAGGCGAAAAAAATCCAGGCCAGCAGAGAAAACAGAACAGAGCTAGACAATGGATTTGGCAAGACTGGGCCAAGGAGGCAAAAGAAAGAAACAAACTGGTGGGGAGGCTGAAAAGAATGAACAATACAGACAGAGACCAGATTCAGCTGGTCAAGAATAGAGGGAGAGTGGAGGGAAGAGGTAGGAATCAAGATTCTAACAGCAGCTGGTGGACTGAAAAATAAAGGGCTAGTTGGGAAAAAAGACTGAAACTGAACATGAAAAGAGGGGGTTAAGACTTACAGTAAGAAACAAGAACTAGCTTAACAAGGCAATTGAGAAAACAAGCCATAAAGGGAGATCACATAATCAGATTAAGTCAATCTAACTGTGAGTTGCTGTCAGAACAGACACTGTCAACATCAGCCACACTCTAGCCACATATTTACTGCCTTAGATCAGCAGCAAACATTGTGGCATTGCAGGACAAGTCAAACAGAAACCATGAAATTTGAAGGGGTTGCATGGGGCAAGGTTGGGTTCCTCTCCCTCCCTCCAAATAACTTTTTCAACCAAATGACTACATTGAACTTATTTGCCATCTGGCTTCAAGAGTATATACATTGACACAAGGACAAAAGATGGTACATGCAAATAGAGGCTAAGGAAAAAGAGCTGCTTGCTTTATTGACAGCAAAGTCTTAATTCATCTTATATCATTCATGAAAAAAATTGTTTCCTTATGAATACTGGTGTAATGTGCAAAAGGACCAGGGCGTGAAAAGGCAGGGACAAGACTGCAGTGCTCAAGCCAGGATGAAACAGGGTTTGCCACTACTTCAACGCATTCCTTTCCAGTATGACTACTAAGTTCCAAGACACCACTGCTGTCAGAAAACACTCATGAAAAAAGAACAGGGTAATTTCCTCTTCTAAATTCTGCCTCTTGAGAGCAGTCAGCTACTGTTCTCATTTATACCACTAGCTTTAGTAGATTTATATGGAAATTCCAAAGCCTCTAAACGAAAAATTCAGCCCTCAGTACAGACTAATGAAGCCTGAGATAACTCAGTAGTTAGGTCTACAACCCCCAAAAATTAATAAATAATGTATTTGTTCTCAGAATAGTCTGCTAGTAAGTAGATTTCAGTGGAATACCACACACAAATAATTTGATAATTATTCATCCTGTGTGCCACAAGAAGTTGACATCCACCAGAAAATAATCAAAGTAGCATTCAGTCATATGCTTAAGTGTTAGTATGTATGTTTCCTTAAACCATAGTGCAAATACACTATTCCAAGTTTTTAAACTATATTCTGTTGATTTTAAAATACCAGTGAATGACATCCTGATGCAAAGAAGAGAAATGGAATGGTGAGCAGAGAATTGGAAACAGGCAAGTCCTGGAGAAAGGTCCTGGATGTACACTTCAGTCATTCCTCACCCACATTGCACATTTGCGGCTCACATACACATCCAAGTAACAGTTAATGTGTTGATTACATAAATTTAAATGCAATAGCTGAGATTACCATGTTACATCTTTCTCTGAACCAAAAAATTTCAAACAGCAAAACCACATTATAATCCAAAAACTGTTCCTGTTTAACATTAATTCATAATAGCCCTTTCAGGCCTTAAAAATTGTATGCATTTCATCTTCTCTTCAGAAGGATGCAAGCATGGCATCTAGGTGCAATCTAGATGCAATCATGGTGTCTAGGTTGGGCTAACAGTACATTACCAAATGAAGAAGCTGACCTGCCAGCAATTTACATGAAAACTCAGTATTGCATTTAGTATCAGATACCCCATACAATAACCTTCCTTAAACAAAAAACTTCACCTTACCTTGACACAAACTTGCTCAAATCTGAATCTTCTCCAAATTCCATTGCAATGCTGAGATCAGTAACAACAGCAGCCACATTATCTTTGTTCTAGATTGGAGAAGTAACAACTCCATATTTTAGAAATTTCTCAAGTGAGAAGAAAAGAGTCTATTTGCATATAAAATAGACAAAAATACACACAAATGCTTCTAAGTACTATAACCCTTAAAAGAGCATTTTTTTTTAACTACAGCTTGTATGTGTGGACATTTACTTCAACAATATCAGTATTATCCATACAACAAGGCTTTTGGAATAATACCTGAAGCAGTCAGCATAAAGAATATACATGTGTAAAGGAGGACTTATAAGAGGTTCATCTACTTCATCTCACATCACTTCCACTTAAGATTCTTCTCATTTTCCAACACAATCCCTAGCTTCCACATACACCAGAAAGCTCAAATATAAGGTTACATCTGAAAACCATAATAATGCTACCCTAAGTTAAAAAAAAATCTTGTTAGTTTCCTTTTATTTTTTATTTTAAAGCTACAGTTTTGCCTCAAATTCTTGTCCCTTTTTACAATAACTGTTCATGATAATAAAAATTAAATGTTTTCAAATGAAAATATCTAATAGCTTATAAAAAATGAGAATAGTTGTTAATATAGTACAAATGAAGCCACAATTTAATTCTCTTTTCTACACATTCTTGAACACAGAATAATAGGTTAGATAACATTGAATGAGAAGGCTTAAAATCACGTGGCTTGAAGACCATAGCAAATGCTTCACTTTATACTAGAGACTTTGTACTTTATTTTTCTTATACCCAGTCATGACAAGCAAATGGGAATGGCAACACAGAGGAAACTAAACAGACAAGCTGGAGCCAAATGCCAACATACAACAGCAATCCCTAGTAGTGGTTGGACAGAAGTACTGCTAACACTGATATATGCTTTTATTTTTACCCAGTATTATCCTGTAGGTTATTAACAATGACTTTGGGTATAATATTTGATTTGTAGTTTAGAATAATTGGTAGCAGTGAAATATCTTAGCAAGACAAGTATGTATCTTAGGTTGGAGCAAGGTGACCTACAAGGAATGTGACAAAAAACAGACATATGAGCTCAAGGACAAAAAGGAACTAAGGATGAAGACAGAGATAAGAGCATTGTTACCACTAAATTAGCATTTCTAAGGCCAAAGACTATCTGACATATGGAAGGCCAGAAAGCGAACAACCACCAAGCTAGATAAGACCAATACTATGGTTTGGCAGATTAACAAGAAAAAGGTGAAAGGATGAAGTGAGGAGGACTATTGGCCTTCCTCCCCTCGACCACCAGAGAAGAATCCCCCAGGATCAACAGAGTCTGCGCAAAAAGGAGGGATTGTATGTTAATAAGTCCTCGGAAGTCTCCACCTTTTACTTTACATATGTACATCCCCTTCGTGATTATGTATTTGTACGTGTATTTAAGTCCTGCCAGTGAGTTTTCAGGTATGCATGTTAGGAGAAGCGATCCCCCGTGCATCCGGCGCTGTGAATAAAGAATGCCTGCCTTTTAACACTACTTTGCTGTTACGAGGTTTATTGCCAATTTCAGCAACAACACTGCCATCAGTAAAGATGGAAAAAGCAAACCAAGAAACTACAAAGTTTAGTTGATTGTGTAAGAAACAACAGGAAAAATAATTTTAAGTTTAGAGCAAAAGATTCAACACGTGCATGGAGTTGTAGAGAAGCTCCTTGTTGTCATAAGCTAACATGCTACCTTCTAAAGAAACTAGTTTTCCGGTAAGCAGGTTATTAACATATGCCAAGATACCATCTTGGGGTCAAATAAAAAGATTTAAAAGGAAAGCTCTTGAGAAGAAAGCAACTCTTATTTGAATGATTGCTTTCTCAAGCTTTCTCAAGACTTGTTTTGGCAGACTTCCAAGCTAATTGTACACATGCTCTCCTAAGGATAGTAAGAGGGGAAAATAGACAAATTACACAATGCTTTTGCATTAACCTGCTTTCTTCATCCACATTTTGCCCTTTGTAAGCATCCACCTATGCACAATGGTGAACAGACAGGAGCATCTTCGCTTGCGCCCAAAGCTGGTGAAACGCTAGTCAGCTTGGGAACGTGAACTATACACTAGCCTGACGCTGTGCCAAAACTAAAGAACCAGCTAAGATACAGAGTATGTCAGGCAGTGAGTGACAAATACTACAGTAATATAAACAACCTCAACCATTCAAAGCTAGTCAGAATGAAATCAGATCTGCCTACCCCTCTTTTGTACAACAGTATCCTGGAATACAGCTTTCAACATGAATGACATTTAATGTTTTAAGATCAAATTGGAGATCATTACAAGAACAATTTGTTACTGTGTATTAACAGGTTTGATTTAAGGTACTGTGGAGCTAACTATGTCGTAACTTTACTCAATTAAAACAGCTAGACTTAGTATGAAAAAAAAATTCTCTATCTTCTGCTGCATACCAATGTGTTTGTTATCTACTGAGCATTTCCCCAAAACAGCTACTGTCTTTTATTCTCAAGATGGTTGAAACTAGTTGCAACTCTACGCTGCCTTGCCCATGGTGATTCTCAGTACAGGTTATTTTGAATTTAACCATGAATGCCGTATCTTAGAAAATAGGCATCTTCATTTTTACATGCAAAAAGCCAGTGGCATAAAAAAGTTAAAGCTAAATTTCCAGGCCTTAGTCTGGCCTGAAGACACAACTTTCCTGAGGGCTATAGAGGCAGACTCATGCACCCACAGAGGAACTACCAACTTCACCACAGGATTACCCGCACAGCATACAAAGTCTCTGGCAAAACCAAGATAACGTGCCACTACTTTTACACCACAGAAATAGCCAGCTAGAACTAGGCAAAATGTCAGAATTTGACTGTTAACAGTCCTGTCAGGAGACATGCTTTTTCATTATAAAGAAATGGAAGAGAATAATTTTTTCATCATATAAATTACAAAACTTTATATCTCAAAAATATACTCCTTAAGCTTCAATTTTAGATTTTTGAACTAATTCTCTCAAAATCTGACTTAAGCAGTTCTAACAAAAGGAAATAGAACTGTACATAATGGTTTTATATTACAACTCTAACCAAACCATTACATTATGATTTTTACAACAGCTATAAAACATTAATATTTAAGGAAATGCAAAATATTTAATTACAGTCAACTTCATATACAATCACAAAAACTGAGTAAAGGAACAGAAATCAGTCTGTGTTTGAAACAGTGAGTGTACTTCTTGACTTGGGTATGTAACACAAAAAACACTAAACCTGTATATTATGGCACAATTAAAAACTGCTCTTCACTGGTGTCTGTTTAACTAATTCACTAACTAATTCACTATTTTCCACAACATCCAACAATCCACACCACACAAATGTATAAGATACTGGCAATTTAAATTTTATTAACTTACGGCAAACTGATACATTGTCTGCACTGCATATTAAACTAAGTTACAGGTGCCATGTACTTTTATTTTTTAAATTATTTTATAAAAAAGAACTCAAAATTATATATTTGTCAACTGAAGTGTTTTTTTAAAAAATATTTACACTTGGTATTCTACATATTACTCTAGTGTATCTCAGCAACAGTGCAATAGAAGTGTGAGGCATTACGTGGACGAGCGCTGCCATCTAGTGGTGTAATGGATTTAACCATCACCAATGCCGCTATAAACTAATTTAACATCCAGTTACTCATCCGAGCTCCACTGAGACTAAAAGATGTCATCATTCTGCAGGAGCTTGTGGGTGAGAAAAAAAATTAATCCAGCCAAGTGGCATGATTGATGCATGTTATTTCCATGATCAACGTTAAATGTACTTTTATAAAAGCAAATGACAATGATATCACTAGGACAAGTTTCAAGTTATACATGGACTTAGGAGGTTACAGAATAACCTCATTCAGTTGAACTCCTGCAGTTTTGCATTTGCAATCCACATGTGACTATCTAAATACTCATTTCCTAAATTCATAATATGTATTTTCTTATGTAAAGATGTCCTTCCTAACCCTAGCAAGGCATTTTTAGTACTATCAGGTCCCATCACATTCAATTTTAAAACAATACCTCAGCTGAGATGAAGATCAAGTTTTCTTGAGAAGGAAATTTTCTGATGCCAAAAACATTATTACAAATTGGGGTAGCAGCTGCTTTCCACTTATCATTTTGAATCCTGTGTTAAGAATAGATTCTTACGAAAGAGCTTCCTTGCAAAAAATCTGTAGTCATTAGTGTAACTTCTGCACAGTCCCATGATGTAATGGCTAGTCAACTAGCCAAGCAAACAGAACATAGGCAAAGCAAAAAAAAAAAAAGAGTTAAAAAACCCAACCAATTGTTCAAATTTAAATTTGTAGTGTTTTAGCTTCAGTTCAGAATTTTCCAGTCTCCAGAAAGATATCTGACTATAGGAGATAACACGATAAAAATTTCATGACTGAATGTTGAGCCTGACCTTCAGAACTATTTTGCTCAGATGCACATGGAATTCAAAAGTTGGGTCCAGCTGGTACAGAGCAAAACCAACCCACTGAGGCTTAGATTAAAGAAACTCAGGCAATCAAAATGACAAAACACCAATTGAAGGTTTCACTTGGAAAAGGAAGTATTGACATTTGTCCATTTGAAATTTTTTTTGTTTGCTTGGTTGGTTTTTTTCTTTAAGCATACATTGATCCTTACCTGCATTTCAAGAAGCTGGAATTCCAATTGAAAAGACAGGGAGTGGCAATTCCCTGACAGTCTGTGCTTCCGCACTGTTCTGTTTCTAGCTGTTATAAAATAAAATTAAGAAAATACTCGATTGTAATTTTATTCAACAATTACTGTATTTCTTCCATTACTCATATTTGTAGTACCAACTGATACCATCCATCATATAAAGAAAGAAGTCAAGTTAAACATACTAAAAAAAATCCAAACAACTACTTGTTTTTCACTTTCCCACTATGCAAAGTACTGTATTTACTCAGAAAATATTTGTCACTAAATTCTGTTGTATTTCAAAATAATTATTTCTGCTAACACCAAAAGTAGAATTACCACATGCATTTGCAAGTGTAATGAACTGAAACAGTATGCTTAGTATAGCACCAAAGGGCACAAAAATGCTTACTTTTTTCCACTGTTTTCTTGGAATGACTTGTGAACTGAATACCAGTAAATTTCATTAAAAATGAGAGATCTGTCTCTAGACTTTCAAGTAGAGCTTTCAGGTTTGATGAAGATTCATGTCCTTCGGATTCTCCCAGAAATTCTCTTTGGAATGATTTTCTAGAATGGGAAAGAAAAACTAAATAAAATCAAAAGGGAAAAAGACCCAAACATACAGTACAGTAATATCATTAAATAAAAGGCATTTGTAATGTGATCTGATGATTTTCAGACCAAGATCAGTTTCCAATGAGTGAAATTTCAGTTGGATCATACTACTAGGAACACTAAGCTATTCTAACTTACATAAATACTTTATGTTCACTGCCAGGTAGACACAGCCTTTATTATAAATCTTGAGATGCAAATAGCCATTTTGAGGAACGTACAACAAATATGAGCTGTGATGCCTTTACTCATCTAAACTTATTTTATCTACAGAGTATAAATTTACTATAGAATATCAGTTAAATAATGGAAATAAAAAGCCCTAACATGGCACTTCTTGAGCAAATGACTAGGCACACCTGTAAGTGTCCCCAAGCCCCCCCCTTTTAATTTTTTTTCCCTTTTGCTGTTTTAAAGTAAACATACACTGAACTGTTTCACAGTGCATAACAGAAAACACAGCATTTCCAGTCAACAGCTTTGCAGGGACCACACAGTAACAGACCTGAAATCATGCTCTGATCACTACGACTGCCTTTAAAAAACAAACAAAATCCTAAAACCCCACAAACTACCAACAGAAGGCAGTAAAAAAGAGGTTAACTATAAATTTTTTGTAAGCTTTTACCATATATATACCCACATCCAAAACAAGATCAGCACTGTAAAAATAACATATGGGAAGTCCTAACATAGAGGAAAAAGCAAACAAGTTTGACAAAGAAACACTATTAATCCAAGATGTGAAAAAGCCCTACATTGACATCAATATCTCCTTGTCAGAAAAAAAGGTGGTTTCTTGTTGGCTATCTTCATACTTCTCAGCCAATAGTGTAATTTCTTCTTCCAGTGACTGGATTTCATCTTCATAAACTTGAAAAATGCTGTTGTCCATTTCTCAGAATCAATGTTGCTAGATAAAACAATAAGTATATTTCTTAGGCCAAATTCTTAAAAAATATCAATTTTCAAAATATATTATCTATATCCAAGGAACTAATTTAAGAAATGCAAACATAACATTAGGCAATTGTTTCTCTGATCCCTCCACTTAAAATGAGACAGCTCTATTATATTTCATGACTTTTGAAAACAGAATTGGTACATACAATTTTTAAACATCCCAGGTAGCTTTGACAAGTATAATAATTATGCTTCCATAAAGACTTCCAGAGTATCAAATGCTCCTGTTTGCTATGGAAGTTTAAACTAACATATAAACCTTGATCCTCAGCAACCAGATTTGACAGGAATTCTGTCACCAGCTTGAAAACAGAATTAAGCTTCCAGTAAAACTCTGCTGTTAATACTACAGTACTCCGTCATCAATGTAACTCCTACGTAAGCCCCAGAAAGCGCATGTAGAAAGACACTGGTCTGCAAGTAAACATTGCAAGAGCAGAAAAGTCACTTTTCATAATTCTGAATGTAACAAAGCTTCCTAAGAAATATGGTAACTCTGCTAAAAGCAACATGAACAGGAAAGATTCTACTTCCCGTGAATGCAGGAAGCTACTAGATATCAGCAAGAATGTGACAGAAAATAAGTTTCTGGCTTTACGTAAGAGAAAAAGGTTGAAATTTCAAAATAACAATTTTGAAAAAAAACTGGGTTTTTTGCATTAGTTCCTCAAAGACTTCATTCACTGAGTCCAAATGTAATTATTAAACCAATTTTAAAATCACTGCATAGCCTCCAAAAACATAAGTTAAATCAGGAATCTAACATAGTCAAAGGCTTTTTTTAAGAATGTTTTTCACTAATCATTATTTCATCCAGGAGCATATCCAGCTGTTTTACATTTGCTGTAATAGAACAAGCTGTTCTACTGAATCCAGCTTTGACAAATTCACCTAACAATCCACTTGATTAAATGAAGCAGACCTGTTCCTACTAACACAACACACGACCTGTTCCTACTAACACAACACACGACCTGTTCCTACTAACACAACACACGACCTGTTCCTACTAACACAACACACGACCTGTTCCTACTAACACAACACACGACCTGTTCCTACTAACACAACACACAACAATCTGCCTTTCAAGTAAACAGCAAGAAACACAACCATGTTTCACAAATAATTCAAAATAAACACACATCAATTTTAAGAAAAAAAAAAAATCTGACATTCAGCCTAGACATGACACATTCAAATGACTGTGGAGAACGTTATGCAGCTCAATAGTAATGTACTAATACTTTCAACTAGGAAAAAGAAATAAATCTAGTTTTATGTGTTTCTTAATAACCCCCTACTGTATTTGCAAGATTCACACTAACATGGTTCAATAAAAAGGGATGAGGGGAAATAGAATTTTGTTGGTTTATTTCATAGAAAACAGCATTTGAGTAACTTATATAAGAAAATTACATTCAAAACATGTTTTGCACTAAAAACTTATTTAGTGAATAAAGAATGTATGTGTAAATAGAGAATTGCTAAGATTGTTCCTAGTCGTGATCTCCTCCGAAATTTTAAAGTAATCATATGCAATGTAGAACAAAACACAAGATCAGTGGGGACAAGAAATAAGTTCTCCAACTTTTAATGCATCCTATTAGTTTGGGGTTTTTTTTAACTATATACATTGAACAAAGTTTTGGTATAATAAAGACTACGTTGGGAAAAAGAAAAACATTACAGTAGCTAGAACTTTACCCTAGGTTGTTAGCTAATTCCTCTTTTAACAGGTGGCTTTTTTGAAAACAGTAACAGAACAAACACACTGCCTACAGCTATTTTAACTCAAGTGATTTTACTAGACTGCAGAAGACCCAAAAACTAGTTATACCTTCAAAGAGGATCATATCCAGAAAAAAAAGTAAATATATTTAATTAAATAAAATATAAGTTTAACGACAATCACTTTCCCTTACCCTACGCGTATACACACATATATATCTATTTGTGCGTTTACAGTAAATATTTCACATTTCTACATACCTGCCCCGCACGCACCCGTAAGCGTTTGCTTTTATGTTGCCACAGGACGTCCTGGGAAGAACATGCAAGAGCTCGTGAGAAAGGAGCTGGCGGAGTTCTGTGCTTCGCTGCCTCGCTTCTGGCCTTCAGATCCCACAGGGTAGCGGCTGAGACACGGGACGCGCCAGCCGAGCCGGCGCTCTCCCGGCCCACCCCAATGGACGGGTTGCGACTCCCAGGTGCCGGAGACGGTGCCAGAGGCCGCCCCAGAGGCGTGAGCGGCGGCGGTAGGAGCGCCCGAGAGGAGCCGGCAGCCCCCGGAGCCCCGCCGAACTGAGAGGAGCCCCAGCCCAAGCACTGCGAAGAGCAACTCACACCTCCCACCCAGCCACCGCGCGAGCCCCGCACCTTCAAACTGCGCGCGCCTAACCGACCCGCCGCGGATCCCGGCGCTACCACATCTGCTCCCCGAGCAGGGGGCACCGACCGCGCCTCTACTCCCCCTCGGGAAAAAACAGAGACACCTGAAGGGTGGCTATGGAGACCATTACTCCAGATAAACAGCGAAAGCATTATCTTAACAGCTATTTCCTTTTCTTTTTTTGCTCATGTCTTGAGGAAATTCCCCCTCTTTCCTAGTTAGCTATGCCCAAACCGTCAGCGGACGTAAGACCCAATCTGTGTGTTCCTATCACAGTTAACCGGTCGGAAACAGGAACCCGAAAGAGACAACAATAACAGGAATCCAACGGCCCCAGGAAGCGGAACCCCCTTTATGCCGAGTGAGGGCTAGGAAGGGATGCGAGAGGGAAGATAAATTGCGTGACGCTGGGAGGCTCGCACATGGAGGCGGCGAAGAGTGGTAGCTGAGCGGTAGTGTCCGTTCAGGGGTGTGGGTCTTGGCGGGGTTCTCGGCCTCTCCCGGGAGGCGGGAGTAAGGGCTAAAGGTGGAACCCCTTCCCCCGCCTGCCTTAGACAAGCCTTAGAACGGTTATATTGCTGAGAGTTGTTTGCATTTGCAGTCCTGCACCCGCTCATGAGCTCTAAGGTTTTTTAAAAAAAAACAAACCAACGCTTAAACCCTGGTTAATTATAGCGGGGCAGTGTTTGCTGAGCTGCAGGAGAGTACAGGATAGAGCGTGCAACTTAGTGCAAAGCAAGGGAGTGCTTTTCTCAAAAGGTTTTTTGTAGAGGGCTTCTTATGGAACGATTTGTTCCATAATTTGGTGTTCTGATTGCGTTATTACTTGCAATGTAAATGTCAGTGAGCTATTGTTATCTTCTTACAGAAAAAGTGTGCGTTACAGGTGTGACAGCTTGACCTCTCAACATGGAGAAGAAACAAGTCTCAAAACGCCTGTATGTTGGAGGGCTTGGCCACACAGTTTCTAAGGCTGAACTGCAAGAAAGATTTGGCAAGTTTGGGCATATTTTGGATACAGAAATTATTACCAGAAAAGATGATCAGGGTAACAATTTTGCATCATCCTTTAAAAATGAATTGTTTTTTAGTTTGTAATGTGTGATGGAATTTTTGTTTCGGTGACACTTTATTTTCAGGAAATAGCTTAATTTTCAGTTTTAAAGGAAACACTGGAATTATATATAAATTAACTGCATGTTTATCATTGAGCAGGCAACCCTATGAAAACTTTTGCATATATCAGTGTCAGCATTTCTGATGCAGATCTTAAAAAGTGTAAGTACATTTTTAATTTTTTTAAGTAACTTGCGTTTTGAGCCAAGCTGCCTTACTGATAACACATCTAATGTTAAATCAGGACACGGTCAAGGTTTCATTCTGTTGTCATATTTGGTCTATTTTCTTTAAGCTGCAATTTTTTAATGGAAATAGTTTTACTAGAGTTTTCAGTAAGTAGATGTAAGCAAATTAAAAAGATTCCTTGTGACTGAAATAGGTGATTTATGAGTTTGTTGTCACCCTTTTATGAAAAGGTATAGGAAATGCGCTTCAAATGCTTTGATCAGGTCCATAAAATACTGGAAGTGACTTGATGTGAGAGGAAACCCAGAAGGAGAGTTTGCATAAAGCATGTTTCTGTTAAAGCAATTTTACAAATCCCAAACTAGTTTGATTACAAAACTACTGTCAGGGTTATAAAACCACCTGTGTAATATGTAGCAGCAAAATGGCAGGTGAAGGTACTCACACCCGAAGAGAGGGATTAGTAATATGCGCTTTTATCTAGAGAATACTGCTGTTAAGAATAGGAAAGCTGTTTGAAAGCAACTAAAAGCTAACTCACCCCTTTACTTGAATTCCTTAAACTCTGTGTACAACACTTTCCCTTTGTTTTTTAGTACTCCTTAACTTTGTTTTCGAAGTACAGAAGTTAAGTTACAGAAGAGTATATCTGACAGCAGTATAGAAACTTCAGGGTACATGTACCTGAATTTTCAGGTTTGTATTTGAACTGAACCATACAGACTCTCTTGAAGTCAGAACTCTAATTTTGGATGTAGATTTTCTTGCCTTTAAGATTAGGGTATTAGACCTTTCATATACAAACTTGACTCACGTGAGTAATGGGGTGTAAGATCATGCTAAAGAAACTTCAGGCTATCATAGAAGGAGGCATAGATAAGTCTAAACTGTATTTTTTTAATGTAGAAAATATTAATTTCCCATCTCTTTGTTTTACAGGCATGTCAGTTCTAAATAAAACAAAATGGAAAGGGGGGACACTGCAAATTGAGTTGGCCAAAGAAAGCTTTTTGCACAGGTAAAAATCAGTTCAAAAAAATGTATGTTGCTGCTAGAGTTATCCTTTTTCTGCTTACCTGATAATATTACGCTTGTACTTTCATCCACTATGCTCTTATTCTTTCTAGTTCTTATTGACATTAGTGGACTGTTAATGTGTATTAGATAGTACATGTGTTGCATCATTATTGCTTTAATGGTTACTGTTCTGTGGGAGAGGGTCACTGCCAGCTATCATGTAGCCTGTGGGCAGACCTTTTTTCACATACAATGTACTTTTTGCTACAGGCTCGCTATGGAGAGGAAGGAAGCAAAGCTGCAGAAAGAAAAGCCACAGAGAAATGGCAAAGTATGTCTGTTAGAATCACTGAAAAAGGCTGGAGTTGTAGACTTTCACATGAAAGCAGTACCAGGTACAGAGGTGCCAGACCATAAGGTATGATGGGGTAGGTGTGTAAAGAATTAAAACAAAACAAAATCCAGAATCAGGCACGACCTTATTACCTGTAAATTGATATCAAATCCCTATGCTTTATGTAAAGAAACTTTTATCAAGTGTGTTGGACCAACTTATGAAAAGTAGTCTAAAGACATACCTTGTGTGTAGATGTGTAGAATGCTCCTGTCGTTCTAAGTAATGGGTGGAAATAATCTTGATCATACTGTCTTCTCTTGTGTTAAATTAGTAAATGCTTTGTTACTTGTTTATGTTGGGAATGTCACCTGTTAAAAGCATGTAAAGAGAATGTGTACCTTATCTTTATACAGTATATACATTTTTGACAGCTGGGTTGTCTGGAACTAATCTCTGTGCTTCAGCAGGGTCTATGCATGCTTACAAAAGTAAGACTTGGAATAGTATCACTGAACATGCAAACTTAAGCAACAAAAATTATTTGCTAATCACCGAATGTTTTTGGAGGGCGATAGAGGGATTTTTAATTTTTTAGTGGGAAAGGGGAAAATAGTAGCTATCCTGTCTGTACAGTTACCACTAGTAATTCGTAAACCAGAAGCCTTATGTTAAAAACAGTACTTGTAAAGTAAAGAAATTCAGTTCTGTATTGTCAGTCTTTACTTGCAGGTTGTAGAGATTTGGGATGTTGGTTGGTTTTGGTGTGTTTCTTTTTTGAGAAGGAAACTGGCAAAGTTGCACAATAAGAACATATCTCACTTGAGAAAAGAATTAGTCACAGATGATTCTTTATTGGTGTTTCTGTTATCAAAGAATATACATCTTGCTTTATTCCAGAGTTACTTCCATTGCTTTTTTGTTTAACACTGGTTATTTTTCTTTTCTTTTAGAAATGGGTTGTTGGTAAATTTGGTAGAGTCTTGCCTATCCTGCACCTTAGGAGTCAACAAAAAAATAAAATATCCTTTTCCTATTGGTTGGGCACAGGCACAATTCCCTTCTTTCTTCTGTCATATGGGAAACCATCTTAGTGTTGACTACTATGTCATACTTAATGTATTGAATTCCCTAGGTAAATCTTGCAGTAAGTTGTTGTGATTTGAATAATTTTTTAGACTACAAGTCAGTTGCTTGAAGGCTTATGGCCATAACATTAAGGACTCCGTTGTACTTTCATGCAGCATTTGGCCTGTTCATAAAGATTGGCAGTCCGCTTGCTGAAAGAATCAAGTTGCTTTAATTCCTTAACTTGGGCTAACATTGTGAAATATGACCCATCAAAATATTGCCATAACCTTAGAAAGCTGGAGCCAGACTTGACACATGCAGTTCCTATATCCCAGCTTACTTGGGGCTTGGAAGAGAGAGATGACAGCATAAACAAGAAGCGGCAAGGAGAGTTCCCTGTAACTAAGAAGGCACCTAAAAAGCTGAGGCAACTGGGCAGTGAGGCTCTGAATGGAGCAGTACCTCTCTCTTCTGGGTGCCAGTCACGTTCCAAAAACACAAGGTCATCACAGCTAGATCAAAGACCAAAATCCAAATCCAGTGAGAAGTCTAAATTGCCTCTATCAAGCAGTCTTAATAGTAAAACATCAGGGAGAGGTTTATTACCAGATAAAATAAATGTTTCTGGTGTAACAGCTCATAATATGAGTGTTTCTGACAGTGATATTGATTCTGAAGAGGAAATCAGAACAATGTTGAAGAAAGACAGAGAAATACAGAAAGCTGAAAATGTTGAGACTGAAAGTGTCTGCCTGGAAATTTTGGGGGATAATTTTGAGCTAAAATACAATAGTCACTGGTCCTTAAGCAATCCAGATGCCATGAAGAAAGCTATCAAAGAAAGTTATATAGAGAAAGAGACTGTAGAATGCAATAATAGTTGCGATTTAGCAGATACAGATGAAATTATTGCTGAAAGTAAAACTCCAGATCCAAGTAGCAGGAAAACAGCAATTTCAGAAGGTTCTAAATGGGTGAAGGTGGAAAATAAAGAAATACGAACTAACAAAAAATGCGATGTGGTGAATGACTCCTCACTGAAAACCTGCAATTTAAAAGAATACATTGAAAGAAAAGGGAAAATTAAAAAATCCAGAATTGCTGCCTTGCAGAGTACAGCAGTTAACAGTACAATGAAGACAAGTGATAGTGAAAGCTCTTATTCAGAGCCTGAGAAAGGGGAGTCTGAAGTTAGTTCTGATTATGAATCCATGATGCAAAACTGTTGTCGCTTAGACCTTACATTAGATGATTTTAAAGCATTAGCTACTGAAAACACTGGGACACCAGTAGAAGAATCAGACAATACACAGAGTCCTAGTCAGTGCAGTGTTAAAAATTTTAAGAGTAATGAAAATGAAACAGAACTTTCTAAATTTCACCCTGCTGCAGTTAAAAAAAAATGTATCTGTCCTGAAGAAGTAGTTGCTGCAATTTTAGCAGGGGAGAAGAATGCTGATGAAGAAAGCTCCAAAGGACAAAATAATCTGCGTTTGAAATATCAGCCCTTCAGAGGAATGGGGTCCCTTTGTGAACAAGAGTTAACTAAGGACAGCACTGGTTTAAAGAAGGGCTCTGTAGAAAGTTTAGGCCTTGAAACTTGTATTTCTTATTGTGGGGAGGAGTCATCTAAAAGGCAGTCTAAGAACCATCCATTATATTCACTTGAAGTCAGCAGTAAAAGGAGACAAAATATGCATTGTGAACAGCATAGGGAATTGTCAGATGCTGCCTCCTTAGCAGATGAGAGTGATCAGCCTGTGTCCTGGCCACGTTTACCAGGAGAGAGCAAAGATATGAGTTCTTTGCAAGAAGACCAAAATTCAGGGCATGGAGATGCTGTTCCAAGTATTGACCAGAGTGAAGATGAGAGCAATGACATGAATAATAATGCTGCAGCATCACAGAAACATGTTAAACAACAACTGAAAAGCCCAAAACTGCTTTCAAAAAAATTGAAAAGGAATGTAGGCAATAAAAATCCAGAATGTGAAGCTAATAAATTTGAGAATAAGACGACGAGCTTTCTCAAAGATAAGGAGCTCTGCCTTCATGCTAGTGCTTCAAAGGAACCCAATACAAAAAAGAAACAGTTGCAGGATAACCAGAGAAGGCTGGCAGCTCTAGAAGAGAGACAGAAAGAGAGAGAATTACAGAAGAAACTCATTCAAGGAGCTCTTTCAAATCTGGTAATTACACTCTCAACTTCTATCTGAATAGTATGCAGTAAAAGAAAAAGGGAAATTAACAAATGTAGTTTAAGATACTTTAAAAATCATATTCTGGAATTTCTGATTACATTGCCAGTTCTCTTTTGAGCGTATACAATGTGTGATGCATACCTAATTCCTGGAATGTCTCTAGAGTTGCAAGAAGAATAGCAGATTCTTTCATGTCATGGAAATGTCCTTTAGCTATTTATGTATGACTGTAGCAAGTATTCGATATGTTTAACGTGACAGTTTCACTCTTACGTAGGATAGCCAGCCAGCAGGCAAGCATAAACACATCATATTCAATTCAGATTTGGAAAGCGAAGCTGAAGTAGATGAGATGTTGAAGGAAGATGCGAGTTTGGGAAATATGCATGAAGAAGTAAGTGTTATTGGGGAAGAAGTCCAGTATTCTGTAAGGTAATTCCATAATAATGTGACTATGCCTTTTATTCTGAAGACTGTTTCATAGCGAAGTGACAGAAAAAAGTAGATAAGGTTTGAATTAATATGAATGGTTCTTCCTTTTTTGCTAACGTGAAACAGGTTTCAAAGAACTTAACCATGCATCTGATAAAGCTGGAGAACTTGGAGAATTTGTAAGGAGATTGAGATTTGTATAAAACATAATCTGAGTAAAAGAAAGACAATGTTTGTTACAGGCGTATGGGCTTAGGCGTAATTAGTTTTGAAATTTCGCTGCCTTTAGTCAAAGGGGAGGTGAGGCAATTTGGCTTGAGTAGTATAAAAGGTTTCTCTGCTTTTTCCAACACTGTGCAGAAAGAATCTGTATTAATGCAGTGTCTTGTTTTTAAAGTGATGTTGGGGTCCAGAGAAGTCATGGGGGACTTCTTCTTTACACCTTACCTAATTGACACCTTATTTAGCAGACTCCTCAGGACTTTACTGCCATACTTTCAGCACAATTAAGTACTTTTTTCTGAAATAGGACTTCTTGTAGCATCAGATTTTTCAGTCACGTCTCTCCTAACGCTTGAAACCATTCGTTTTCTGTTGTTGGGGTCTTTTCTTCATAAATGTACCAAGATTAGGACCGTTCTCACTATTTAATTAAAACCTTATTTGCTTGCTTTTCCTCACATTTAGTACTTTTTTTACTTATATACCTCTTACTCTGTATTTAGAATCCCTGCCCTGTATTTTACCTTTTCTTTAAAAGAATCTCAAATTGTATGAAAATTGTTTCAAAGCCATGGAGTGCTTACCTTTTGTAATCATTGATATTTATCAACTGACTTAAACTATGGCCTAGAGTTTATACCATAAATGAGGCTTGTTCAGAAAGCATATAATTAGCCATTGGTATTTTTAAATTTATCTCCCTTGACATAATCAGAAAGTTAGTTTTTATAACTAACTCTCTCATACTCTAAAACCTGAGTTACCCTTTGCATGAATATTTTGCCTATGCTAAAACATAATAGTTGTAACTGTAAAACAGAACTCTGCGAGGTGTGTATACAATGTAAAATTTGAAGTACATGGATCAGCAAGTGAGCTCGTTGTTCTAGAAATCCACTTTTTCAGATAAACTGGGGAGCATGTTAACTAAGTTGATGCTGATGTATTTTCTCAAACTTACATAAACGGCTGCTTTTCTGTATTTTCTTTTTGTTTAACAAAGGGTGAATCTGCTTCTAAAACTTCAGGCAGACTGTTTGAAAGCAGTGAGGATGAGCAAGATGATACAGATGATGAGAGATTCAAAATAAAGCCCCAGTTTGAAGGCAAAGCTGGTGAAAAAGTGAGTGAACCCATTAATGTAATTGAGTTTACTTTTAAGTCTCCGTAAGGCCACTTCAGAAGAACATAGCATGTGGGTTTGCATATTTGCTGAATGTGATTTTGATAAACCTGCAATAGAATTCTCCTAAGTAGAGAAAGCAGTAGCCATGGAGGCAAAAAAGTGTCTTGGGGAGCGGGAGGAGTTTCTCTGATGTTGTTGTCTTTGAATACAGAAATTTCTGGGAAAGGCATCAAGAGCTAAAGGTTATTAGTATGTTGTCATAAATATAGTAAAAAAAAAAAACCACCTTACTGAATGTTGATGATTTTCTTCTCCAGTGCTTAACTGGATGTATTTCATTTTGTTTAGCTCTTGAAATTGCAGTCACGATTTGGCACAGATGAAAGATTTCGCATGGATGCTCGATTCCTTGAAAGTGACAGTGAAGAAGGTAAACCTGCTCATATTTCCTGGTTAATGGTAGTAATAAAGATATATCATGGAGCCGTAGTTTTGGATGCTCGAAGCAACTTACAGACTACATCTGTTTCTCTGGTGATTCCTTAAGGAAAATAACCCAACTCTATTGTGGCTGTACGTATTGGTCAAATGTATAGGTTGCAAAGTATTTGTAATGCCTGAAGGAGACATACTTGGTTGATAAATCGATATTTAAAAATATTTTTTAATACAGGATGATATCAGAACATGTTTATCCATGTTTTTCACAGGATAAGTGATGACATATTAAAACAAAGTCATTGACCCTTACATTCATTTAAACTGTTTTGTGGTCATCCTGCAGTCCATGGCTGATTTAGCAGCCTTAGAAAGGAAGATTTCTTTTTTCTTTATTTTTTTTTTAAAGAGCAGAAGACAGAAAAGCTGAAACAGTAAAAAATTTTAAAATATCTTTCCCCTCAAAAAAACCCAAAATTGTTAACCTAGTTTCCAAGATTCATAATTTGTTTCTGAAACTTCAATTTTTGCCTAGTTCTGCTACTCCCTTAGTTGCTTTAATGTGATCTTCTGTACAGCATCTATCGGTGGTAGACTAGTTGCACAGTTACGTGATATAAGCAGGGAACAGGTTAAATAACTGACCTAATCTTCACATGAAATGGATGCCCAAGACATCTCTAATCAAAGACTTTCTATAGTGCAGGGAAGAAAGCCTCTAGTCTTAAAATAAAGGAAGTGATGTGTTGATGTGTGTGAGCTCTTCTACTGCTATAGTAATGTTATGTATCAAATATTACAGGCTTATTCAGGTCATGGCAAGCTAAAAATAATGTATTTATTTTTCTCTTAGCAGAGACAAACATCTTGAAGGCAGATGAGGAAGAAGAGCTTGCTGCAGAGAAAAAGAGAAATCTAGAAATACTGGGAAGCCTGTTGAATATCAACCTGGAACACCCTAAGTCAACTAAAACAGCCACAAGTGCTAAGAAATTCAAGTATGAATTATTTATTATCAGCAAGGAAGGAATTTTAGGGAAGCTTGATTTTTGCCAGTGTTTCATAACTAAAATTTCTGCCTAGCTAACTGAGAAAAGTCTTTCCTTCTCTGTTGTGTGCATTTGAAGTCAGTCTTTAATGGAGTTTCCCAATTGGAGTGTACCAATAGACTATACAGCCAGTAGTTGTTATTTTCAGGGAAAAAATTGGATGCCTGCTTGAATTTCTTGTAGTAGATTTTGAATGATTGGATTATTGGTTATGGAAATAAATATTTTAATAAGTCCTTGCCTATTAAGCTATAGTTTTTCTGTGGAGACAAACTTAAGTTGGTTAAACAAAGAACATATGAGTTGGGCAGTAGGTCAGTAAGTTGGACTCTAACTTCCATAGGAGTTAATAAGGTTATTGTTTCCTCTGTCCCATGGGTGATTAACATCAAGCTTCCTTTTCAGTGCAGAATTTTTTTTATCTGAATTTCTGCTTTTGATAAATTTCTTCATTAGATTAGGAATTTATTACATGTTGCTGTTGGACATGCTCTAACCTTCATTAGAAGATGAGAAGTTTGGAAATGTACTATGGGAAGTATTGTGACATTTAACTATGCACTTTAACAGAAATCGGTCTGTGGACTGAATTGGTGGAAGTTAGTAGTGGTAAGAGTAGTAAAATAGTGTGCAGTTGGTAAATTTTTACCAACAGCCACTATTGGAGTTGTATCAGTTGACTGCTGACTGCTAAATACCACTGTGATTGGTGCACAATCATATTTAATTCTATGGCTTCTGTAAAAATATTAATGTATTTTCCAAAGACCAAGTAGAAGGGAAAATAATCTATGCAATCCCAGAGGTCATCTTAGGAAAGTCTTGTGAATTACAATGTTCTCTAATACCCAGTTAATGATATAGTATATAACCATTTAAAAGTAGTTAATTTATGCTGTAATTATTAATTGAGGGAGAGGAGGGGAAATATGTGATTACCTTCTTGCATTGCCATAAGGCAGCGTGGGCTTTACTACACTAGTGTTGGGGTCAGTCTAAATCTTAGACTGCTTTAGCTGAAAGTCCCTAAAACATTTAAATATTGAAAGGTGGGCATAATGGTGTTTTGGTTTGGGGATTTTTTTTTGGTTTGGTTTTTTTTCCCTTGGACTGTTTGAATTTCTGTAACAATTGGTACTAGAAGAAATAGATAGCTATATCGATAGCTATATTGATGCAGCTCCTCAAAAAATCAATAGGTGAGGGTATAAACTTACTGCATAATACACACAACTTGAGGTCTACATTTTACATTAAATACTACAATTTCATTAAAGCCACTTCTGTTCATAATTTTTCCTGACCTGGACACTGACTAGCAGGTACTTTCTAAATGCCAGTTAAGATTTGGATTGGTTTGGAGCCTTTTTGGTAAAGAAGTCAATGTGAATTTGAATCTGACTGTAAAGGTGTAGGGTAGCTTTCAGTTGAGCATTTAGAATGTCTTATGGTTTCTCCTTTTCCTTCCTATTTTTATAGAGATATTAATGCCCTCCGCTATGATCCCACAAGACAGGACCATGCAGTTTTTGAAAGGAAACCAAGTGCTACAGAAAAAGAGAGGTAACATTACAGCTTGGTAACTATAATAGTGATGGTTCTTCCCGTGGAAAGATGGCTATAGCAGAAAACTGAGTTTGAAACTATGCAGACTGATATTTCTTCATTAGTTCTCTCTGTTGCTAAAATCAAGCTCTAGTAAGAATTGTGACCACTAAAAATACCATGTAATGTCATCTTCTCTTTCTAGTCCATCTATTCTCTGCATAATATTTTCTATCTTCTTTTCTCCCATTCAGGCTATCCCTTTGCTTCAAGTCATAAACTTTAAGGTTTGCAAATCTGCAAGAAAAAAATTAGCTCTTAACATTTCTATTGCCAGAAAAGAAATCTGTCCTAAGTATCTTCATCTAGATGCTATCATGTATTAAGTTAAAAGTCAGATTGTGGTTAATTATGATGTAAACTTACTCCCGCCTTTGGAGGCAAACCTCTGACGTTTCGCCACTGCTTACCCTCAGAGGGTGGGTAAATGGCAGGAGGTGAAAATAAATGAGTCAAAATTCTAAACCAAAAGGATAATCATGCTATATATGACTATATATGCCCTATAAACCTCTTTATGGCAATAGGAAATATCCTATTGCCAGAACCTGAAATTGCTAAGAAAAAAGGGAAAAAGAACTCCACACCTTAAAAGTGAACTACTCATTTATGTGATTAGATAAGTTTAGGAAGACATTAATAGCAAGATTGCCTCTTAGGGAACCTTTCTTTTTTAAAATATATGTGCTGTGTTACTACCCTTCAACAATCTCATTTCAGTAAAGCTAAAAGGAAGAAGAAGAGGGAAGAGAGTGAGAAACTGCCTGAAGTGTCTAAAGAAATTTATTATGATATTGCTGTTGATTTAAAAGAGTTGTTTGGATCTTCAAAGAGCAAACCAGAAAAAAATGAAGAAATACCCTGGGACAAAGATGATGCAGAGGACTCTATGCCACCTGACTATTTGGGATCTAACGTTGGGAGTAACATAGCTCAGGAGCCTAGTGGTTTCACATTTTCCTTCTTTGGAGACATGGAGGAGTCGGGCATAAAGGAAGGTAACAGCAGAACATACGTAATAGTACTATTTCTAATGAGTAACTTAGGTCAGGCATTGTAGAGTTATATAGTGTATAGAAATGCAGAACCCAGGTGATTTTTTCAGAGGCACAAGTAAGTAATTATGCAAAATCATTATGATCTTCTCTTACACTAGCCAAGATTGTTGTAGTTTAATCACAGTTAATTCATGCTTGCATCCCAGGAATTTTGGAAGGGATGTTCTGAGAGGGAATTATTATTTGTTTTTTGAACAGTGATGGAAAAACTTGTTGTCATCCACTAAATTTCTCAAACAGGGGAAAAGATTATATGCATGCCAAATCAGGTTTCATATAAAGCAACAAGATTTTAAATAAAACGTGTGGTAGTTAAGGTAGTATTATGAGCAGCAGAAAACCTTAGAGTTGACCCCAAGATGAAGAACATCTTATTATGTACTTAATTTCATTCTTGTACCTTTAGAAAATTGAAACTGAATGACACATGATTCGTGGAGTGTCCTAAGATAAAATCAAATGTTATGAAATAAAGATTAAAAATCTGAAATCGAGTCACTTAATAAGTAGTAATGTAAGAAATTAAAGGAACTGTGTGAAGTTAACTGAAATACAAAAAAACCCACAACCACCCAAAAACAACAACAAAAAAAAACCCCAACAAACCCCCATGTTTCTGCTGACTTCATAAAGTATTCAGTGTCTCCTGAATGCAGTAATACAGGCTTCAGAATATGTAAGAGATCTCTAGAACAGAGTGGAAAATATGAGTTCAGAGTTCACAAAGTTCGTAGCACTGAGAACCACACTTGAGCACTGTGTCTTATATTTGCTGTTATGAACAATATTTGGCTTATATTGCATAAGAATCCTGTTTGGTGGCAACAGGGCCACTGTGTTAGCTGCTGTATTGACACAAACAAGATAAGTCTCTCTCCATTGGACATACCTTGGTTGCCGCGGTGATTTGTTTGTGACTATTTTTGTTGGTTTTGTTTAACTTGACTTAAGAGCATCTGTGTCACATGGAAACCATGAAGGGAGAACATGTGGATAGTAATCTTTTTTTAAGCACAAATGATGGTTATTCTGGGGACAAGTTAAACTTGCAAATGCTTGCTTTTTTCCAAAGTATAATTTTTTCATCTTTCTCTTGAATAAAACACTGTTTCATAGTGTAGTTACTGTTGGGTTTGGAAACTTGTTTATATTGCTAGAGAGAGGCTGTACAAGAGCTGTCTTCTCTATTCTGGTCATCCAGACAAGAACTGTGCTTATAAGCTAAAAGAAAAGGGTACAACAAGTTCATAACCTCAGTCCTCTTGGCAAGATGAAGTAGTAAGGGCTCAGGTATGTGTATAAGGTACCATAAGCCCAACTGGGCTTCTGGCAACTGTCTGTGTATGCTATAGGCAGGAATACATACATGAAAATGACATAAGCTAAGGCATTATGAATTTCTTGGCAAAGGAACTTAATAAGATAGTTCACAGTGAAAGAAAGCTTTTACTCCAACTTCTACAAGCTAAAAATACGAATAGGCACAATTACTCCCGACTAAGTTAATAATGATTTTTAGGTTGGAGTGACTGGATAGAAGCCTGGATCCTAAACAAGCTTCAGAATGACTCCAGCACTTTTTCCCTATGCTGTGGTGATATTAGTTGTGAATTTTGAGGGTGAATTTGTGACATATGAGACAGCAAACTAAATTCATACTTGCCCAGAGGGTGATAGAAAACCTTGGAGGGGAAGTTTCTGTCCTTATTAAATCTGTCTTTTCTACTTCAGAGTGAAATACTTAAATTGGACATTTTTACTGGCAAGCAGGGAAATAATCTGGTTTTTAATTGTGATATTATTGCAGAGCCCTACATACTTGAAACAATAAAACCTGTAAAAGTCACATGGCAAGAAGATCCACGCTTCCAAGACAGCAGTTCTGAGGGTGATGATGAGCCAGAGGCATCAGAAAGTGAAAGGGACAAAGAAATGCAAGTTATATTTGTATTTATTCTCTACTTGATTGCAGTAGTTTGATGCTATGAGAATTAATAGCAGCACTCAGGTTATGGGAAACAAAGATGTTTGTTCTACATCTCTGAAAAATGGGAGTCTTCTTAGGAAACCATTCCTTGCTGCACAGAATGAAACATTCAAAAATCTGCGTACCACACTTGATTTGAGGTTGAATATAAAAGCTGAGTTTCTAGTTCAAAACATGAGAAGTTAACTTTGGTAGTGAGTTTGGTGAAAAGTCAAATATAAATTAAGGTTGTTTTAAGAAACCTTTTTTTATGGAAGGCTATATTTGGTTACTATAGAGTAATGTTTCTAAATGCATAGTATTTCGCTGGAGCATTACAATTTTAACTTGTGTTAATGGAATTTGACAGTAACTTTTATGATGCTAAAATTCCTTTGTGTTTGTCTAGGCTTTTCTCTTTACCACAGACAGAAAGGGCTAGATTTTTCTTCTTCTCCAAAGATGATGAACGACTAAGAGGTATAATGGAACTTATTCATGCCTTTTTTTTAACTCTTACTGAAATTCAGTGAGAAAAAGATACTGCCTAGTTATTAATGTTTTGTAGTTAAAACACAGATGAGATGTTTAAGGGTTGCCCTCAGGCAACGAAAACAATTGCTTTTGCTGTTTTATACAATAAATTATCAAGACAGCCTTAAATAACATTTGTTTCCTGAGACATGTTAGAAAACTATCATTAAATGTATCTGTAAAAGTTACTGTGCTAATACAGATATTGTACTGTAATCTTCCATTTTACCTGATGAAAACTGAGACTGTTAAAATTGAGCTCTGAATCCTTAGCAAGCATAAACTTTGTTGGTACACGTGGGATAAGGATGCTGTGCTTTTAATGAAACAGATGCTGTTCAGCTGCAATTTATATTTCAGCATATTAAGGAAAACTGAGGCTGCCTTTAATTTTTCTTAGTGCGCCTGGCTGTAATACATATCTCTGTTTGACCCAACCATGTTATAGGGTCAAGACAGGAATATAAGAATAGGCTTTCTGGCTTTATTGCTGTGTTGCTCATGAGACTTAAAAACAGCAGCATATTCAGAACTGTTTAATCATATCAATTTGTTACTTGTTTTGTGCAGAGGGCCCTAAGTTGTTTTGTAGAACAGTAGACCTCACTGAAGAAAAAGATGGTTGGGAAGACAGACGTAGCTTATTGCTTCAGGTGAGTATTTTAACATCTGTTATTGGTAACTGCAGCTGAAAGAACAGCATGAGGAGGGAACATGGCTGCTTATTTACTTAATTTGCAATGAAAATTAATTCAGGACCTTTAAAGGGCTTGAAACTTCGTAGTTACCAGGAAACTAACAATTTTTAGTACAGAACTGTGTATAACATCATGTTGTAATGTCCAGTGAGGTAAAGTACTGTTTCTCTCTATTGTACAGGCCCAGTTACCTCATAGCATGTAAAACAAATGTTTGAGGCAAACATAAATTTAGAAACTCCTCATGATATTAAGTTAAAATGTAAATATTTTTAGGATTGCCGGAAGAAGCATAAAGATGCAAGAAGGAAAGTGAAAGCAAAACAATAAATCTTCCTTACCTTACTGGCCAGAAATGTTTGTTTTCTTCTTTGAAGAAGTTGCAGAAAAACGTTACTTTCAAAATTCTAGTCTTTCAAAGATCTGATCGGAAGTAATATTGGAAATTACTGTTAAACTCTGTTTCTACATAGATATGTGTTTATTGTGCCAAATCAATGTTTGTATCCAGCTATGATTTTTCTCTATATGGTTTAAATGTGACTTGCTGCTTTTCAAGATTATAAAGTTTGATCATGTAAAAAAAGACAACACGGGGTTATTTTGCTGTGTTCTCAGGGTCGAGAAATAGCAGGTAGCTCCATGTCTTTATATAGAATGTATTCTCCCAAACATAATAGAGATACTCTTTGAGATTCACTTCCAAATATTGGGAATGCATTATTTCTAGAGTAAAAGTTGACCAGAACATCATTAAAATACCTGTATAACAGCGAAGACTTCATGAAATGGAACAATTTGTATTTATTCACAGACCTCACTTTTCTACTTTTTCAGTTGAATGTGTACATTAATAAATATTAAGACAAATGTTGCTGCTGTTGCACGCTTGTTTATAAATTAGTATTTCCACATAAATGGTCTCATTCTTAGGCTAGATGGATATAAGTACTCAGAGTCTCCTAGAGCAGAGAGGCTTGGCCAAGCTCACCCTTGGGAGGTGGGTGCGCTTTCACTCACAGGTGGCCAGGCTCACACAACTGTCATAATCCCAGATGCTCTCTCCCTTCCACCATACATGCTGTGTCACCAGGCAGAGGCTGACCCGGAGAAGCAAGGAGTGCTGGCCCTGATCCCCATCTCGTGGCACAATAAAGTTGGTTGTTAGTCTCTGCACTGGGAGATCCCACACTTCTTCCTCCTCTCCCTTCCTGGAGGGGCAGCATTAGGGGCTGGGCACGGAGGGTTCTCTTCTCCCTGCGTGTAGGCAGCACCTTCCCCAGATGTCCCTCCTTGCGGGCTGGCCTGGGCCAGCTGCCCAGCGCCGTGGCCCTCTGCTTCGTGCCTTGCTGGCACCACATCTTGCTCAGTTTCCCCGGGGGAAGTTCACACCCACCCCCGGGACCCCTGCTGCCATCTGGCAATGGGGGCTGTGCCCACCCACCTGGCGTGGCCCTCACAGCTCACCCCCCCAAAATCACATGCCCTGGCCCGAGTGACTTTTGACACGCTTCAACTTTGTTTCCTTCTGGACAAGCCTGTACCAATTTCCTATCCTCCTTGCCTAGGTTAGGGAGAATTGTGGCAAAGCTACTTTTCTTTAAAAGTTCAGTTCAGTGACACGAAAGCTTCTGTAGACTGTGTTCGTACAGTCATCAAAGGGCGCTCCCCAGTTCTGGGTCCTGTTCCCCAACACGATTGCTGCTGTACCAACTGAAGGCTTCCTTCTTGCAGTATAAGCCAAGAAGTCATTTTTAGGAGAGATTGCAAACACCTGGTAAGGACTTTACTCCACAGAGCTCAGCAGAGTCAGAGCAGTACCTGTTACTGAGGGCTTGAGTCCCGCTGTCTGCCCTCCAGAGCAAAAAAATCACATGTGCTCTACGGGAGGGTAACAAGGGGCCTGGAAATGGCAATCATCCGCAAGGATTTCCCTTCTGTTGGAGACCAGCAAGTACCTTTCTACTGCAAGAAGGAGAACAGCTTTGGTTACAGAGCGACTGCCGAACTGGCGGAGAGCTAGAAGGCTGAGTCAAAGACTAACGGTGACCAAAGCGCAAAGGAAATCCCGTGGGGTGGCTGTACAGATTTGAACAACCCTCTGCTCTTCGTGGTGTGTGTGTCTGGTCTCATGGTGTGTGTGTGAAGTGCCTTCCTGACAGGCCTTAATGCAGCATGAAAGTTGATTCCTTAAAGTAGGGAGCGGCTGTCCTCTCGGAGGAAGGCAGGGGAACCTGGGAGCCCTGGTGGGCTGTTCTGCCAATAAAGAGGCAATGCAGAAGGAATGGAGGTGCAGATGGTCCATAAGAGAACTCGGTGGTGCACTTTGTCCTTCTAGTCTTGAGTGCTGTGACTGGGAAGGTGTGAGCTCTAGACGCGGCCAGAGCAGGCAGCACTCTTCAGGGGGATTGCGCTGTGAGCTCCGAGGCGCTCCTGAGCAATGGGGCTCAAAGGGAGCTGGCCAAAGAGCTCTGGTCATGCACAACCTCGCTCTGAACGGAGGTGCTTGCTCCCTGGCACCGTTCACCTCTCTCGGCATCTAGCCAACGGAGCTCTGTAATGCCCTGGCGTCAGAAGGCCAAGCAAAATCTCAGAAAGCCTGGCTGTGCCTGAGACACCATCTCTTATTTCATCTGGTAGGTTCAGTAGTAGTCTCAGTGGTGCTTCACAAGGAAATGTCCCTGCTGCCTTTGCACCCACTTAAGCCTGCAGCCTGTACTGCCTTCTCTTGGGGACTCCTCATGCCTCTGGATTGAAGCTTGTACTGCAGCACCATTGCTAAAGACCCCCAAGGACTGAAGAAACAGTTCCCTCAGCTGCCCTGTAGCTAACCAAGGTACAATAAGTTTCTGAGGGTAAATGGCCTGTGCTCTACACTTCCCTTGTTGTGTTTTGGTTTGGTTTGGGTTTTTTTCCACAAAACATCCTTGTAGGCCTTCAAGAAGACAGCTACCAAGGGAAAGTTTCAGTCTTCCCTACCCTACCTGCTCCTTTGTAGACTTGCAAAATCTTTCCTGTGCAGAAGGATGGGAAGCTCAGGTGTTTTAGGATATGACTGTGAGCATTGTTAGAGGTGAATGGTCATGCAGATCTTTTCTACTGATAATCCTTTCTTATTTCTTTCATGTAAACCAGAGTTTCAATGGCAAATCAATAGTTGGGGAAATACACTGCTGAGATGAGAAAGCTGAAAACTGTCTTGTCTTGAGAGGTACAAATCAGAGGACAGAAGATCAAAAAGCAAATATTCAGAGTATGGAGTAGATGAAGAATTATAACTGCCTTTTTTCCTGAAATTTTGTTCTGTTTTCTTCTCTATGTCTTCCAAAGTTTGTCTGAGTAATTTTTTCTCTTTGTTTTTTCTGTCTTCCAAATTCATTTGGCATTGAAAGAAGATTGAAAACATGTCAAAAGATTCTTTACTTACTCCCTCATATTCTTTGGCAAACATGAAATGGTAAGTTTATAGGTAACAGGCTTTATATTTGAAAGCCATGAGATTAGACTAAATTTTTAAGTACCTGGTGTATCATGGTGCTTTGTGAAGATCTTAAATGGAATGGGTTTTTTTTGTGGTGCATTATCATTTCTCTTCCTGAGGCTAGGAGGTCCTCCTAGTTGTAATAAATGCCACATTTTGCATTGTATTGCCTTACTACTTCTGCATGCTATTATTTTCTCCCAAGAACTGAAGTTCTAATGTTCTGCTTTCCTGTGATCCAGAGTTTCACAACTGTTATGCGATAGACATAGTGCATCGTAGTATCGCGAGACCTAATGATATACTCTTTGCAGCAGTATAGCGTTTCAATCAAGACTAATCTTTTCAGGCCACTTTGATGCGCATGAAACTACGAAACAGGTACATCAAAGCCCCAAATTAGCACAGGAATAAAAGTGCTGGGCACCTGCTATCAGCCCTTCTGACTTCACTAGGGTTTGTACAGCTGCATGTTTCAACCTGCATGGATTTGCATATAGGAAAGCTGGAGAAGGTGAAGTAGCACTAAGCTAAATTCTCTTTGACTTTTACTGTAACAAAGCACATGTTTGTACCAGTTTACCAGAAGATAATATATTATGCAGTAGCACATTACTAGAAAATCCTCTTAGTAAATCTGCACTTAGGCATGGATCAGCATTGATGCTTACAGAAAATGGCTGACTTGTTTTGCAAACAATCAGTGCTTCCCTGGAATCTAATCACTCAGAGAACTCAGGTCCTTGGAATATTTTAAGAATAAAGACTGCTGTATCAAATCACTTTATTAAATTGATATGACCAGCCAAAGGAATAGCTGACTTTAAAAGACTTTTACATATTTGCAAAATTACTAAGGTGGCACATTTTGATGTCTTAAAATTTAGTCAGGTTGTTTTTTGCACGATAATGTTTCATCTGTCATATTTAAGGATCTTACAAACATAAATGTTTAGTATCTTTCCTCAATCTTTCCTTTCAACCCCTCTGTCTTTTGACCTATCTTTTCTTTCCTTACAAATCTATGGTTTCCCCTGTGGTCTTTAAAGTCAGATGTTTGGAATATTACGCTATCTAGTTATGCTACTGGTTTGATGTACTGAAAGTACGAAACTTTTCACTGGAAACACCTGGTCTGTCAGCAGCAGCAGCATGTCAATAGTGCACACCGTGAACTGGAAGCCTGTTACTCTAAAATGGTGGCATGTAAAGGCTGTAGCGGTCTCTTCCTGACGGTGGCAGTGGTGATACGAGTTTTGCCGTGTTGCAGGCAGAAGGCGGGTGTAGCCAGAGGGCTGGTGCACAGTCCCAGTGTAAAATGTGTTCATCTGATTCGTGTCAACATGGAACAATGCTAGAGTCACACGGTGAAGTGTGACCTTCTAGCATTTGACCGTTCTGTTTGTGCTTGTGTAACCGAGGGCCGTTCAATTGACTTGTTAACTGTCTTAATGGTTGGAATGTTGATTGGCGATTTGGGTTGATGGTGAAGACAAAAGCGTGACCCAAAATTGATCAGATAACTGGGGGGACTGGCGCCTGAGATGGTGCTTGGGCCAGTCGGGAGGGCGTCCTCCTAAAAAAGATACAATTCAGTTGACCTTCAGGGACTAACAGTGGAGGCACCCTGCTGCAAAGGGGAGTGACCAAAAAGACTTGCCCCCCACACCCGTAAAAAGCATGCGGGCTAATCTACATGGCAAGCGTGACTAATTTAACTACGGCTGACCAACGGCAAGTGGGATGCTTATCACTGACCAATGAGTGTAAACTTAGGCGTGTTTTTACTAATTGTTATTAATTAAGTAACTGAATATAAACCCTGTATTTTTGTATGACAGTATGCACGTTAGGCGGAAGGATCCCCCGTGCATCCAGCGCTGCTTGCTTGTCTCTATTCAATAAATTGTAAACTTTGATTGAAATTCCATTGAAGGCTAAATTAATTATAACACCAGGAAAGCTGGTGTGTGGATCTAGTAGGACTAGGAAGGGCTAGCAAATGCAAGGTCATCGTCATCCTATTAGCGTCTTCCTTGGCCTGCATTTTGCATTTCCGACAGGGCTGTTTTTATTGATCTTTTAGCTTGTGCTTATCTCTGTCTTCTCCGAAGCATGGGGTTTTCATCTTCTGGTGGTTCTGCTGCACGTATTTCAGGGTAGCCAGTTCTACACTGTTGCAGTCTCCTTACACCATTTTGTAGGTAAAACATGTCTGCCTTTCAGCAATCTATGTAGTTAGGTTTGCATGCACACAAGGTAAGGAACTAACTTGTTTAGATTGACACTTGTGGTTTTCTGAATCAGAGTTAGTATATATCAGCTATCTGATACCAAATACACCAGAACCTAAAAGCTACCCCCACCACCTTCCCTGCTGTTTGTTCCAGCTGACAGCACACAACTGACAGCAGGTTGTGTGTGCTTACAGACCTCGTGGTGTAGGGGGGAGGGTGTGAAAGATGGTGACAAAGCAAAGTGGAAAAAGGAGAGACCAGTTGCTTCCAGAAGCAAAAAACAGCTCTTACACAATAGCTGTTTTCTGCTCCTCCGTCACCTAATGTCAGTCTTCCATGTGTATGCCCTTCCCTTCTCTTTCCCACACAGCTCAATGTATGAAGCACCTCTGAAAAACGATTTGGCAGCACAGCATTTTAGGAACAACTGTGCAAGCCATCACTAGCCATCTCTTTGCTGAAAGCAGGTGCTGTTTTAGACCAGCATTTCATTACTGCAAGTCTAATAACATCCATTTTGTATAATTCAAAAATAGTTTGTTCAGCTTGAGAGTGAGGATATTCCCCCTAAAGGTCCTAGCAGCCTGAGGCTATGGTTGTGCTACGTTCAGAAGGCATATCACCAGTTAGCTTTAATCCAGCTGGACTGAGTACAGCAGTTCTTAAATAGTAACACAGAGTTCAGTGTGGGCTAGCTCGCCGAACAAGTGTCCAGGCTTCCCAAGAGGCTTATAAAACTTGAAGCAGTGAAAGCTGGCCCTAGCTTGGCTGCTACAGTCAGTTACTGCACCATAGCATACTAATATAACTTTTTGATGTGACTGATGAGTGAGAATATCATTCAAATCATTTGGACATAAATTCTTGAGGGCTTGGTGATGCTACTGAGCTACTTAAATTTTTGTGTGTAGGTATTCAGCCTAGTAGCTGCATGTAGCTACTGAATGAAACAGCATGTGGTTTTATTTCCTTGGAAACAGAAAGGTAAAATGCATTACCGTAAGACCCTAGTGAAAATGTGTTTTCAGCCCATGTTTGCTGCTGACTAATGGCATGTTTGCTGTTGGTTAATATAGAGCAGCTGTTAAGTAGCTATACTTCAATGGTAGTGATGTTGTCCTGTGTCCAAGCCCTAGGTATGTACGTTACCTTTGAAAAGACAAAAGTATTATCTGGCTGCTCCTGATGATGTTATTGTATTTAAAAGAACAGATGCTTGGTAGAAGCATAATTTTTACTAGCAATCAAGTACTTCCTGAATGCAAACACGCCCAAAATCTCAGAGTAGATAGTTGCTATGTAGAAGCTCCTTGATTTAAACATCTGATCGTCAAAATGGTATCCTCAACTAGAAGGTTAGTATGGCAAGGTTAATGTATTAAATCTGCATTTGCTCATTATATCCAGAAACTTGGGACATATTGGCTAGTATGACCAACAGTCCTTGGTAGGGTTGTTTTGGTTTTTGTTTTGAGAAAAAATATGAAAGCATGAACTAAAAGCTAATGTGGATGATAAACAGTAAGCATATAATTGTAATTGTGGAACTAAGTGCGTTTTGCAGTGTGTCAAAGGTTTAGGGGAACTATGTGGCAAGAAAGAGGAGCGGCTGATCTGTGGTCCAGTGTGGCGGTTACATGAGGGGCAGGTATGTCCTGTGTTGGTTTTAAAATCTGCTTGCCAGCTAGAATACAGGCAGAGCAGCAAAGATCCAGCTCCCTGAGGTTTTTTATTATTTCCCACCCCTCTTCAGTTTGCCTATAGTCACACCAAGGAACAAAGCACAATATGGGCTCTGAGAGAACCAGTGATTTATAATTTTATAAAGAAAAAAGAAGTGTAGCTGCCTGACCCACTGCTTAGCACTCAGGTTTGTTTAACTGAATTCCCTTCCTCCTTCCCTGGGTCCCCCTGCCCTGGGGTTGCCCCCACACCCCTGGGGCCGCCAGTGAGGCCCAATCCAGGCCACACTGGCAGCCGGCTGGTGCTGCCTTGTGTACAACCAGCTCTGCCTTCAGCTTGAGTGCAGAGTTACTCCAAGGTTGGCACAATCATAAGTAGAATTATCAAAAGCAGTCAGCATGGATTCACTAAGGGGAAATCATGCTTGACCAACCTGATCACCTTCTATGATGGCACGACTGGCTGTGTAGATGAAGGGAGAGCAGTGGATGTTGTCTATCTCAGCTTCAGTAAGGCATCTGACACTGTCTCCCATAACATCATCATAGGTAAGCTTAGGAAGTGTGGGTTAGATGAGTGGAGAATGAAGTGGAGAACTGGCTGAAAGGCAGAGCTCAGAGGGTCATGGTCAACAGCACAGAGTCCAGCTGGGGCCTGTAACTAGCGGTGTTCCCCAGGGGTCTGTGCTGGGTCCAGTTCTATTCAATATGTTCATCAATGACCTGGACAAAGGGACAGAGTGTACCCTGAGCAAGTTTGCTGATGATACAAAACTGGGACGAGTGGCTGATACACCAGCAGGCTGTGCTGCCTTCCAGTGAGATCTGGACAGGCTGGAGAGCTGGGCCGAGGGGAACCTGATGAAATTCAGCAAGAGTAAGTGTAGGGTCCTGCACCTGGGGAGGAGCAACCCCATGCACTGGTACATGTTGGGGGCTGACCTGGCTCTGCTGAGAAGGACTTGGGAGTGCTGGTGGACAGCAAAGTCACCCTGAGCCAGCACTGTGCCCTTGTGGCCAAGAAGGCCAACGGTATCCTGGGATGCATAAAAAGGAGTGTGGCCAGCAGGTCGAGGGAGGTGATCCTCCCCTTCTACTCCACCCTCGTGAGGCCACATCTGGAGTACTGTGTTCAGCTCTGGGCTCCCCAGTTCTAGAAAGACTGGGAAGTACTGGGGAGAGACCAGCAGAGAGCTATGAGGATGATCAGGGGATGGGAGCATCTCTCTTATGAGGAAAGGCTGAGAGACCTGGGTTTGTCTAGCCTGGAGAAGACAGAGGGGAGATCTTATCAATACTTATAGATATCTAAAAGGCAGATGTCAAGAGGATGAGGCCAGACTCTTTTCAGTGGTACCCAATGACAGGACAAGGGGCAATGAGCACAAGTTGGAACACAGGAAGTTCCACCTAAATATGAGGAAAATCTTCTTTACTGTGAGGGTGAAGGAGCAGTGGAACAGGCCATCCAGAGAGATCATGGATTCTTCTTCCCTGGAAACAAGCAAAACCCACCTGGACACGGTCCTGTGCCCCCTGCTCTAGGTGTCCCTGCTCAAGCAGAGGGGTTGGACAAGATGATCTCCAGAGGTCCCTTCCAATCCCTACCATGCTGTGATTCTGTGATTCTGTGTAATTGAAAGCACCACTTGCTAGTGAGTAGACTGCACCCAGTGATTGATTTCTAAACAAAAAGGCCAAAGGATTCTTTTTTTCCTACCAACTGATGATGTCTTCAAAGGACTCTCTGTTCTTTGGTGTGGAAAGTTTTATAAGTTCCCAGCCATACTACATGCCTTCTCCTCTTCCATACATTTGTGGCTTGCATTTTCTGTTAGCAGTTACAATCCAGTGCAGCTGGAGCAGCAGATAGTAATAACCTTTTCATGTGCAGCTTTCATCTGTTTAACGGAAGGAGTTGACACTTTGAGAAGTTTCTCAATATTTGTCAATATCTTTCCCATTAAAGCTTAATCTTCCCCATGTTTTTAAAAGCAGTATTTACAGTGTTTGAAACAGCTGTACTAGGAATTACAACATTTTTCAACATCAGTTTTATTAGAATTTGTGATTAGAATATTTCTGCTTTTCAGCTCAAGTGCTCATTTCAAATGCATGTATTTTGATGTAACTTGTTTTGCAAAATTATACTCTTTAGGAAAAATTGGGACGCCCCACCATGATCTTTATTCTTCTGCCTCCAGAACATACTGTATTTAACTTTCAGAATATTGAAGACAATGCAGTCTGACTTTTCACTATTTTCATTTTATGCTTTGCGATGTTAACTATAAATGCCATATAGCTAACTGAATAATACAGCTGCTTTCCACCTTGATATCCTACAGTATTCATCTTCTATTGAAGATAATCTATTCCCTCATTGTACAAAAAATCTTGAAAATGATAATTCTGTAGAAAGAGAAAGTGAGGTCTGTCTCATGTAAGTGTTCTTGAACAATATTTTCAGTTAAAAAAGCAAAGGCATTTTTTTTGTGGATTTCTTTAAAGAAGGAAGAACAAAGGGAATGTGATGTTAAGACATGCATTAATTGGTTGATAAGAAGATTGAAAGAGGTCTCCATGTTAGAATATATGTCTAGACCTTGGGTTTGTCTCATTAAATCTTTGGCTTTTTAACCATGACAGTTATGCCATGTAGTTAAAAAACCCCACAACTAACCATGTTTCTTATGCCCTATTTAATTTCTGCTTATATATAGATTTAAATTATTTTCCCCTTAGAAGTTCTTTTTAGCTCCTTTGAGGTGCAACTGGCATATAAGATGCTGTAAGTAATTTGAATTAACCTAAAATCTGTATATTTTCAATTAAGATATTAATGTGGGTTAGTAGGATATTGCTTTAAACCAAGGTGCTTGATAGGTGATTAGGGCAGTTCAGAACACACTCAAGTAAGTCTTTTGTAAAGTTAATGTTTAATTAGGTAGCCTATTTATTTTGGCTGCAGTTTGTACTAAGGAACCATAAACCAGTCCTTTCACAGTGTAAGCTGTAAGGAGTCACAGGCTAAAATAGGCTTTACATTACCTCAGGAAGCAGCTGAATGAAGATTGTTCTGCAAAAAGTAATTCTTAGGAGGCTAAGCATTGTGCTAACTGCCTAGACTATATAAAGGGATGGATGTACCTATTGCTGAGATACACGCCTCTGGGCAAAGGTAGACTATAACCCATAAATACTTTTTGAGAAGGAAAAAAGTTCCTGTTGATAAAGATTACTTTCTTGTTTTTTAAAGGCAGTTGGGGATTAATTTTTGTATGTGAAAGTTGGGCTCCCATTCCCTGGAGAAGATATTTCTTCCTTCTTATATTTCATCCTTCTTCTGCCCCCCCTGCCCTCAACCACAGGGCTCTTAACCACAACTTAAATGAGAGGGTGTGACTGTGCTATTTAATTAAATTATGGTATTGACATGAAAAGAATTGTGACTTCTTTCATTGTGCTCCTTACAGGGGCAAACGCTGGGCTAAGATACTACAGCTCCTATTGCAAAGAAATCAAGGTAAACTTACTTGTTCAAAAGAGCTGGAAAAAAATTGTTCACACATCTGTCAAAAACAATAACTTCTATACAAAATTTTCATCCAAACCAAAGAATCTGAAGAAATACTAATGTGTTTAAATGTAATAATAATAATGCTGTCGTCACATCATTGAATTTTAGGTGGTGGACAAATTACTCTTTATATTATTGTTGAAATAAGATATCACTGGCCTCTGTTCTTCAGATCCATATTTATAACTGGATTCTGTCTTCAGAAGTGCATTAATTTCTTAGGTCACAGGGGAGTTTGCTGCAATTGCCCCGTCTGTGCAGCCGTAGCTACCTGACTGTGCACAGAAGCAGCTGAGGTGTGTGCCAGCATTCCTTTCTCTCACTGTCCTGTGGGTTCAGTCAGGAAGCAGACCGGGTAGACATAACTGCCTCACTGATTTGCTGCTTGTGTATGTCACCACCTTCTGTTTGTTTGTTTGTTTGTTTGTTATTTGGCATTGGTGGAGTTCAAATCACATTTTATGTACAAACACAACTTCCAAGGAAATAAAATTCTGTTGAATATTTTGCATTAGGCAGAACTGCAGAATTCAGCTTACTGGTAATGTGTTTGTACATGTAATTATTTATTTTATGGCCCCAATGGATATTGTTGCAAAACCCAGATGTGCATATCTTATAATTTCCATGTGTAACTGACTCCCATGACGAAGGGCTTATGACTTCTTGGCCAATTACTTTTTGTAATTGGAGAAGAATTTTCCCATTCACCACAAATGAATCAGATTTTAGCGCTGGAGATTTAAGTTCCACTTACTGCTGAAATCTGCATGCAAGATCGTTCACATTAATGCTGGTTTTGAAGATGAGACCTAAAGCTGTAACAAACTTATTCTTTTTCATTATATATGGAGGATTTTCTCAGTAGTTTGGCCTGTTACTTGGGATCATTAGTATTACTTTTCTTTATGATCAAAGTGTACTACTGAGTCCCATGGCCTGCTCAGGGCTTGCTCAAGTGTATCAGTTCTCAGGACATTGTTCATTCTGTCAGGTTTCTGGGTTTTGTTCTGAATTCAACATTGCAGTGCGTTAGAATAGGAGCTGAAGAGGTAGTATGATAACTTTTCAACATTGTATCTTAAGCCGTATGTATTTTTGCATTACTTTTCCCTGGGCTAGGGCACACCCTTGTTTTCCAATTAAAAGAGTTAATGCTGGAACAGGTGAGATTTTTAGACCCTCAGGTACAGTCTTGTCAGTGCTGATTTTAATACACAGGTCACACAAAAAGGGAAAACTTTTTTTATCTTTTTAATTAAAAAATTTATCTTTTTAATTGTAAACCCATGGCTTGTTTTCTTTTAGGAGGGAATATACTTTCTGCTTTCAGTTTAGTACCTTTTGAAATTGCATCACTTGGTATCTCTGCTTTCCTTCTGACAATGATCACGCAGTTGTAAAAGATTTTTATCAGACAGTGCACCAGCAGGAATTTGAACCACTTTCTGTTGCTTTGGAAACAAGAGCTAATATAACAGAAGTTTGCATGGCTCCGCATGAAATGTCCATAGACTAAGGTTTTCTGCATATACACAGCTTAATTCCAGGGAGTTGTAGGTTCTTAGGCAAACTGTTGCTTTTCCTCTTAGCTTGAGGGGGGACGGGAATTGGGTATTCTAATTCAGTAAAGCTTGCCATGGTGCTGTGTCAGTCTGTTGTAACAGAGAGCGGGGCTTATTACGTGTGGTTGGAGCATGCAGAGTTTGTGTGGCAACAGCTCTCCCAGCCAATCAGCAGAGATGTTAGATACAGTGGAAGTATTTGTAGCACTTCCTCTGCTCATTTTTTATTTTTTTTTTAAATACGCTCGTTCCTCATCCCCCTTTTCCACCACAGGCTTTCGGTGACATCCTGAAGCTTTTACTCTGGTTTGTGCAATAGAACTTCGTTAAACCAAGCCTTTTCTGTTTAATCGTTTAGTTGTGACCTATATCTGCCAGGAAAAGGTTCTGTATTTTGTTTTCCTCTGCCTTTCTGTAAACTACTCCACAGTGCCAGCTGTATGGTGTGGCTAAGTAAAATGTCTGAATATATTTGTACACATTTTTTAAGAGGACTTAGGAGACAGTGAATAAATTTCATTAGCACTTACTGCAGTTTTCCAAGATCAGTTTTGATTAACAAGGCTACAGTAAAGGGAGTCCTGGAAACCTACTGCATACAGCGCTGCGTAATTCATACCATATTGTGGACTGCTGAATCATAAGCAGTTACCGCTGGTATTAGTGAATTTCCTCCACTGAGATGGAGGGGGTTGGACAGCTAATGCAGATGATACTGGCAAGTAGCCTTGCACTGTAAGGAAAGGGAAGAGGTTAAGAATTAATGCAAGTTAGAAAAGCTAGAACTGAGGAACTGAACTCTGGTCCCACCTTCCAGGTATTTAAGACAGCTGGATACATTGGATAATAGAAATACAGAAGAAAGGGATCTCTGAATCTCCTGTCTTCTGCTCTGTGCTTTGGAACAGAGGAAAACCAGACTTCTACTTAAATTCTCATTCGCTAGGCAAATTGGTAATTGTTCACCCCTCCTTCCATCTCCAGCCCAATTATCAGATTTGTTTGACAATCTGGTAGCAAGCAGTATCTTTGCTTTGGTAACAAAGTCCAATCTACAGTTACAGCAGTTGTGTTGCAGGGAAGATACACATGGTATCTCCCTAAAAGACAGGTTCTTATACACAGAGGCCCTTTGTGCCGCTGAGTAACTTGGATCTGTTTCTGACAAGTCCCTGAATTTAGCTTTATGGTATTTTATATCCCGTAGTCTTGTTTGCATTTGTTTTTAAGATGTTGTCTTACCCAAAGACAAAAAACGATACCCTGGTGCTCAGCTGTCAGGCTTGGAGGTAGCTGAGGACACTGATTTGTGATCACACAACAGAACATGGTATATTTGGGAAATGAACAGTCCCCTCTCCAAAGAATAAGCTCACTGAAAGATTATTTGTGGTGTTTCCAGCGCTCATCTGAAGAAAGGTAGAACCTTTACTTTGTTTGAATGGTCAGTATTAAATTTGTCCTTTGGTAACTTTTTTTTTTGCTTAAGAATGTAGAGTATCGTCAGTTAAAAGTTAGTCCTTTGCTCTTTTGATTTTGTAAAAACAACTGTGCAAATGTTGAACTTATCTTTCATTTTCATGAGTAGACTATTTGTGGTTTTTTTTCACCTGAATGTCCATGCACATTGCTTTTGTAAAGCTACATTTTTATCTATGTTGTTGCAGTTCTCATAAGGCACGTTAGGAAATGGGCTATATGCTGAGCACTCACTGAATTACACTTGTAAAGAATGCTCTGCATTTTCCTCCTGTGGAAGGCACAGTATAGTCCATTTTACAAGAAAGCATTGAGTGGGGAAATGTAACCACATGTGATACATGCACACTGCAGAGTGTACAAGGCCACAGAACATGGCTAGAAAAGATGCTGTTACAGATGCAGGTGCTATAAACCAGTCAGCAGTCTATTAATTAAAAGTGACATTGGTATGAAATAGGTACCACTTTTGGGTGCCACATAATGACAATGTACTCCCAGCGTACATGTGGGAGTTATGCAAATTCGCTGTGGTATGTTTTCAATAACATACAGTGAAACTAGCCTGTAAAACTAGCTTTTTAGCCTAGCAGCAGTATTGAATGCTCTAATATTTCAGTAGTGTTTAATTATAGTTTTTCTTTTTGGTAGATGATGTATGTTCTTGTGTCTGCTCTTATAACTGGTATATATTTTGTCGACTACCATATGTATTACTAAGACATGTACATGCTTGAAGATGAGATGTTTTGCTTTTTAGCAAGTAGGTGGATGTTCAGAAAAGATCATTGACCAATTGTTATCCCTTCTGTCTATTTGTTCTTGGCAAGAGAAAAACTTCTGTCAAGAAACTCAAAACTTTAGGATAATGGGGGGCAGGGGATGTGAATGACATTGACTCTGTTGCTTTTATTATTGAAAGCAAGCAATTATTCTGCAAATAACCAAAACAAAATTCTGAAAATTAAGGTGTTGTTTTGTAGATAGACTATAGTCCATGAAATGTGCTCTCCCTGTCTAGTTTATACTTTCAGCACACATGAGGAGATACTGTGAGGATATTCCATGGTACCCCCAGAGAAAAATGCTGTACAGTTTGGACTTGCTTGTTGTTTTGATTATTCCTGTCTTTTGCTAATGATTTACCAAGCTTTGCAAGCTAGTGGAGTAAGTCCATTGAGGCCTAGATGGTAGTTACAGAAGAAAGTAAGTAGCACATGAACCTGTACTGATTCTTTCCAACGGAGAAGATCAGGAAGGTCAGGATATATTCCTTCCATCCTGCTCTGGGCTGTCAATATGGAACAAATCTAACCTGGTACCAGCAGTGTCTCAGATGTGTTGGAAAACTGGCATTGACTGAAATAGTCTTACAGGCATCATGAGAGTACAAATCGGTAATCTCTTAGTGGTATAAGACAATAGTAAAAGAGAGTGGAGACTGCTAAATTAAACCATTGTACAGTAGGTTTGATGCAAGCTTTGGTAGATCACACTTTTAACCCATTTGTTCCTTTTAACCTCTTTCTTTCTTTCCTTCCATCCTTTATAGTTCAGCAGAATCTGTTTCATTTTTAATTAATTTCTGCCTCTAATCTGTATTTGAATCATTGTAATTAATTTTCACTGTTCAGTTGTTTACCTCAATTAAAGGATGTGAATTCTACCACTGGAGAGCCAAGATAAATTTTGACAAGCTGCAGCAATTGGGTAAGTGGAGGTTTCTTCACCATCTAAAAACATCTTACAGTGTCAGCCTTAAAAATGGTGTGTGATATTGCTGTTATCTGGTATATGCCATTTTGTTTCAGCCAAAATTAGGAGATCATATAACTTCATCTATTTTGTGCCAAGATTTTATGTCTTTGTATAGTTCCGTAAGTGTATCTTGTAGGAGTTTCATTAAACCACATTATAATTATCCTCATTAAGAATTATTTTGCCTTCCATTAAGATAACTTATCTTTCCCTTCAATACTGACAAACCTAAGTAGCAGGAAACCACTAATCAGACCTTAATGCAATGGGCTTGCAGACTTTTAAAGCTCAAATGAGATTTCCTGGCTTTCAGATTTGGGTTGGTTTTAAGCTTTTTGATGTTGTTGGGTTTTTTCCTTGACACTGAAAGAAAATTTTACTACTCTTACTTCAGCTGAAAGCTAGAGAGAGCTCTGTAATAATAATTTCAAAACCTGTTTCTTTAGAGAGAATGCCACATCTTGAATCACCAATAACTTTTCTTATTCCAAATAAAATTAAATTTTCATTGTATGCAGTAAGACAGCATGTTCTAATAATGTAAAGTCCTTGCCACTAGAATTTCCCTATACATCTTTAAAAAGGCAAAAAACCCCAACCCCCCCCAAAACAAACCCCTAAACCATAAAAGGTCTAATTTTGTTTTAATTCTGAGTGTACATTGATAATAGCCCCCAGTGCAAACTGCTGAACAGTGAGCTCTTTAGCAAATCAGACCACATGTTTACATGCTTAGATGTTCCAAAGTATATGCAAGACCTTAAGCACTTGCTTTTGAGCATGTTAGCTTACCTGTTAAGAAAGCAAATAGAATATTAATCAAAATAGTCTTTTCTTTATGATGCGAGGTCTTTGTATATACTTTTACATTTGTGGTTTCTGATTTCATGGTTACAGAGGTGGCTAACTAGCAGTTAATCAAGTGTAAGGTGTCACTGCATTTTGCTTTCTCCTGGCAGCACAGCTGAGACAGCTGCAAAGAAACAAATTTAGAGTCAGCTCTGTTTGCCACTCAGCCCCTTCACACACACAATCACTAGCTTTGCAAAACATGTCCAAATACAGCTAAAGGAGTGCTGAGCTGATCAGTACCTAGTGGCAGCTAAAGATTTGGTTAATGAGCCTTTTTCTTCTTTTTTTAACCATTCCAGAAACATAAGCAGACACGACAAATTACTATCCAGCTTTAGATATTATCTGACTGTTAAAGCATTTTATGCAAGAAATAAAATTACCTAGTTTAGATCTATTTAGAGCCAAATGACCTCTGTCTTTGTGCTTGTCACACATAAAATTTTCTATGTTTATGTGGGGTTCCTTTGATGCCTGCTTGTGTGGGCTATTCCCTTGGTTCAGATGCCCACTTACTGCACAGTACCTGAAAACCTAATACAAGTTTCTGCAATCTTCTCCCTGCTGGATTCTCCCCCTGAAGGAATTTTTGCCACTTATGATGCAATACCTGTTTTACAGTAGTCTTTACAAATATGATCACTCATACTAGCCAGTCAATATGCAAGATGTTATTAGTTCCCCTGCATGTAGTACAGGGCTATTTATACTAGCTTGATTTTGCATGTGATGCTTAGAGTAATGGGATATAAAACATTACAGTTTTTAAAATTCCTTTTCTTAGGTTGGTTCTCATCTGTGCCATTAACAGAAGTAACAAACTGCAGTCACGGTGAGGAGAAAGCATAGGTAGCAGAGAAGCCACTGATTTGGATATCTTCCTCACAAGCTTTGTATATGAAGTTATTTTCTCTATGAAATACTATTCAAAGATGTACATGTGCAATCTGAGTTCTCTTCTAGCCCACCTTCAGAAAAAGCTTAAACTGGCAGAAAAAAAAATAGCTACAGCCCTTCCAAGAAAGATCTGAGCATAAGCAAAGCTGAATTTGACATGCTGTAATTTCTTGAAGACAGCTGTGAGTTTTGATTTTTTCTAGGCTAAAAGCATATGTTTTCTGTTTTAGATTCACATAGATTTTTATCTCCTAGATACCTTCTGCACACGCTCCTCTCTTATTATTTGTGTGATTTGTAATACCTACTTTGCATAAGCAAACTAATTGATAAATTATGATCCATGTATGTCTCAATATAGATCATTGTGAATGCTTGAATGCTGCCATATTCTACAGTTTAACTGGGAATATACTAGATTCTAAGTGTGCATATGTGTTTTGTACTGTCAAGAAAAAGAGAGAGAGCAAAGCATAAGAAACAAGATTATATGGTACAGTCACTGTTTTTAATTCTAAATCAATAGACATTTGTGGGGCTTACTTGGCAATTAACAATTAAAATTTTTTTTTTTGCTGTTATTAGGTTACAGCTGTTGCAGGAAGTGGGAAAAGTGTGTTGTCAAATGGAATAGCCTCATTTATTTCTGACTAAAGAGTGTCTTGACAGTGTGAAGGTAATGGTAGGAAGTGAAAAGAGAGCTCAACTGTTAGGTTGCTTAACCTGTTCATACCTAACAAATGTGTCAACATTTTACATTAAAAAAAAAGAAAAAAAACCTGTAGAACCTAGATAAAAGGCTTACTGGTTTCTGTAGGCTAACAAATGCATGTTTGTTTACATAATCTTATTTGAGATCTGGGAGTGAAGTACTTTAAAAAAAAAGTTACTTCTATATTGCTTTAAACTTTTTTTTAAAACAATTTTTACATGGTAGAAGACATGTAATAAAAATAGCTTGTAATGAAACAATATCTAAACCTCCTAAATTAGAACTGTAATTTGACAACAACAAAACCCCCTTATATATGATTTTTTCCAATCTCCCAGACTACAGTCTGGAAAAGACGAACTGTGTCATGCGCTAAGTACAGCAACAGTGGAAACAGCAGCTCATCTTCCTGACAGGCTGGCTCCACCATTGCCACTTCAGTGTTTGTGCTACTAGGTTCAGTCAGAAGGTGGGTGGGATCTTCTGTTTACATCCAGTCCTGTACAGTCGGTAAAATCACTCATTCCTGAAAACTCCAGTGTTGTTTTGATAGCCTTTTTTAAAGGTCTGTATTATTTTCTTGTTCTAGTAGATAATTAACTGAAGCTGTAACACTGAGTTTTTTAAGGAGTTGGTGTCTTTATCTGATTCTTGAAATGATGATCACTATACTCACTCATATCCTGCCACGCTTCTCAACGGTGGTGAATCTATTAAAGAAATCTTTCAATCATGCCATTCTTGTGTTTAAACCTTTGTAATCTGGGAGAACAACTGAACCGATGCTGTCAGGTAACATTTTTTGTATCTTGCAGATGAATTGACAGATACTTCGGATTTTTTTTAATTTTAGATTTTGTAGTTTTATTATTTTTGGAGAATAATAACCTTTTAATTTCCTACATATAAAAATAATTTTGTACTGATAGAGTCATAATACAAGATCTTTGCCTTTGGTCTTGGGAGAGAAGCAAAGATAAAATGGCAAAGTACACTGATTTTAAAAAAGTTTTCCTTTTTATTGTTGGAAAGGAATTTGACTTCTCGCCCCTCCCATGAACTGCCTGCTCCTCATAAATAACCTCCCAACGTATAATTAATAGTTATTGTCCTTATGTCATTTCAGAATCAGTCTGTATCTAACACTGGCATGAGCCTGGAATTCTTTTGTTCTGACCTAAGACAAAAGTCTCAGTGCATGACAGTGGGAAATACATTAAACAATTGTTAGAGGGCTATATTTATATTCAGTAACTGCACCAGGCATTGTTATTTTATGCTTCTGATTTTTAACAAAACAGACAACATTCAAGGGGAGAACTGTCAAATGTGGATGTTAGACACAAAGGTGTTTCAGGCCTACACTGAGGGTGAGTGTAAGAGTGGTTAGTGTCTGTCTCCTTTGGGCACTTCAGATGGTTATTTGAATGGGCTTTGTGTTTATTCAAAGTTAGCTGCCACTGGTGTTTTTCTTCTTTTATTGAGGATTCAAGGATGGGAATGCCACTAGTAAAGTAGTGCCTTTACCTAGCATGCTGGATCTTGCGGTACTGCAGTTGTATTCATCTCTGGCTTTCAGTGGCTGTAAATAGGGCAGATCAACACTGTAGCCTTGGCAGCAAGAGTAATTTTTAAGGGTACAAATAAAAATGTGGTGTCTTTCTCCTGCAGGCTGTCAGTGGACTTTGGTGCTTAGTTGCCCTTCTTGGTTTTTCTTTTCCTTTATTCTTTTTTCACTTGTTTCTAATCTCTACTGTTAAGCTAAAACAAAACAAAAACCAAACCCAAACAAAACAAAATAAAACTCTTTATATTAATAGCATTTCATATTGTTTACTTCTAGAATTTTTAGGGTTTTCTGATCCATCCTCTGCAATCTTAGGTCCCCAAGTTCTATCTTATTCTGCTGCTCTCTTTATTTTATTATCAGATCAGAAAGTGAAAATTTGCTTGTACAAGCAGAGAAGGCACCAGCCTTCACCTCTTAAAAGATCATGTGAAGTTTGCAGTTTCATTCAGTTATCATAGGTACTGTAAAATATAGTTTGGTTTGGTATGAGCTTATTATAAAAACAGGACCTTGAGTCAGTTTACACATTGTCCTGCCATCCTGGGTCAGGATGACAAGCCACTGTGACAAAAAATAAGCAACTGCTGAAAATGAGCAGGTGGGGTTTTTTTTTGTACAAGCAGGTTGTCAGCCTTCTTACTGAAAGCAGCAATCAGAAACAAGAAGGGTTATTCAAAGCTGTTTGTTCCACAAATAAATGGGCTAAATTTTGACCAGGTGAACCTGATGACTGCTGGTGTTTAAAAGGCATTGACATTCAGAACTCATTGAAAGTATTTAGAGAAAGTAATCCCTCCTACACAGATATATACAAATACTGTCACAGTACATTTCAGAGTCCAGGTTCTGTTCTGTGATATGTGGAGGCTTTAAAATGTCCTTTAAAGCCTTCAGCTGAAATGTTCATTAGCCACTTATTCCAGATGCTTTCAAGGATTCTATGGAATACCAGTTGTTCTAAATCTAGCTCTCTGAACACAGCAAGCAACCATCATTCCCCTGAAATTCTATCTAAAGCCATATTTCAGACAGTAAAATACAGTATTTATTGAAATGTTGACTTTTGTGCTGCTGATAAAGGTAAGATACCAAAATTAAACATCTAATAATTGTTAGTGATGTCTCATTTCAGCTGAATTAGGTTATTAGGGAAATCTTCAGTTGTACCTTCTTCTGCACTGCACTTTCTTAGTTTTTCTTTTACCTGCATATAAACAGGAGAAACTAATGAAGCCGAGGACTTGCTGATGCTAAAAGGGGTATGTGCTCCTTTCACATTGCTTGTGCTAGGCCTAGTACTCATCTGACCACATCATCGGCAAGCCAGTCCCATCTCCTAATCCATCAGCAGATGTCTTTTTGGTTAATTCTTGTTCTGTGACCATTGATAGGGGTCAAACTGCAGTCACATACTGCAGTCAACTCAAGGTGTAGGAGGAGCCTGTGGGAGAGGGTTAAGACAGAAGTGTTTCCCAGGAGAGAAAGAAGGTAGGCTGGTTTACAGTTTTTTAGCATTTAACAGAAAGCTTTCAGATATTTGCAAGTGGTTTTTTTGCTTGTTTGTTGTACTATATACCTGAAGTAGTATAAAAGTAATATATAAGTATATAATAAGCTGTGCAAAATTATCACTGTCCCTCTGACATCTTCTTTGCTTCCTCTGTAAGGTCCCCTTCCACTGCATAAGAGTAGATTTGCTTTGTGTTGTTCCATGAAGGGCAGTGAGCTGAAGCTACATGCTCGTACTTACTCAGAGGCAACTTCTTGTGGAGACGTAGAGTGTGACTACTGAGAGAACTAGGGTTTTGTCTTTAAAGAGAGCTCACATAGCTGTGCATGGTGTGACTATGTTCTTCAATGATATTCCAAGAATTTTCAGTTCACATCATCTTTGTGGTATGTCTTGTATTTTTCTTTAAAATATATAGAAATATATATTAAATAATTTGTATTAAGAAATTTACAATTGTGAAACTGGTAGGTTAAGTGTTCCAAGGTGTGACAGTTTGTTTTGATTACCTGCCTTTCACCTGATTGTCCTAGCACGGCTTCTGATCTTTACAGTTTGCTTTGCTCTCATCTATTAATTTATATTTCTTTGAATGTGCATTTTGGTAATACTTGGATTGGCAGTAAATTCTGTGATATTGCAGTGTTTAATAGTTAAATGTGTGTGTAAAATATTTACGATTACTGAAGTATATGACAAGAGAAGTCTGTTTTATATGTTAAGCTTGTAAGAGCAAATGCTTTTAGTTAACAAATAGTTGGACAAAATCAAAACCAGTGAATTCTGTCCTTTAGCCAGAGAGAAAATAGCAGGAAACTACACTCACACACATGTACACAAACACACACATATGACATTTAGGAACTTCTCTGGTGTCTTTATTCAGAAGAGTAACTTAGTTTATGTAATTAGAAATTGAAGTGCTGCATCTTGGAAACTTTAATGTTACTAAATTCAGGTTCTTGTTAGGAGAAAACATAGACTGATTCATTATTTGTATACGGGGAATTCACCATTGCCAAGGATATGTGTGAGGCTGGAATTCCAGGTAATGGAAGAATCTGGATAGTACATGTCCTGTGTGTTGCAATCCATAGCAATGGGCCTAACAGCCTCCATGTGTTTGCACTACATGGATTCCTCATTCCTGGAGCAAGGAATGCTGAGCGGCACAGTGTGGGCACAGCTGGGTGGCTTTGTAAGAGCCAGATCACCTACAGCAGAACCAGTGCTGAGCTGGAGCTAAAGAGCTTCACTGTGCTAAAGATTACTCTGCTCGAAGGCAGTTTGTTGAATCTGTACTGTATGCTTCCAGTTTTAAGATGATGGTGAAGTAATGGTTATGTTGGCTTCTGCTTGGAGCAGTTTGGATCTCTTGGCTGTGTAATACAGGTTAGCCATGGAAGCAATAGAGCTGTGTGAGCTGTCTGTCTAAACTGCCGCGTTGTTCTCTCTGTGGCATAACTGTAATCTTTAATTTGAACCAGCTCTTGTAAATGATCTTGTTTATATGGTGAAAGGGAAGGGGATCACATGTCTTTAAATTACATGGAGCACATTCATTCCTGATGGATAACAACCCTTAAAAAACTAGGGAGAATAGATGCTTGCAAACTTCATGACTTCATTGGGTTTGGGGTTTTGGGGAGAGGTATTAGGCAATTCACTGTTACTTTTGCATTATTATTGCTATTTTTATTTAAATTAAACTTTTTTTTTTTTTAGTGCAGAGGTATTTGAACAGGTCAGGTAGAATTCACCTTCATTTCTTACCTGCAGAATTGAGTAAATGTATAGCCCCAAAATATCAACATAAATGCACAAAACCTAACACTTTAATCTGCTGTAGTTGTTTCTTTCATTTATGGCCTATCAGGTTTTTTTAAACAGGCAGGTTAATCACCTTTTGTAACAGGTTCGAATTCATATTTTATGCTTCTTTTTTAATGACATTAACTCTGAAAATAGGGATGATTGAGTCAGTGGTTGCTATGGAAATGTTCATTTGATACATAGAGATGTAATCGGATGTTTGTTTCCCCCTGACTTGCAGCTTCTCCTAATCCTCTCACCATTGGTAGCTGCTGCCTTTTGCAAGGCATCCAGAAGGATGATGTGTCTTGTAACTGGCTGCAGGCAAAATGAGCTAGATAAGCTTAATAATTTAAATTGGTGATCTGAGCTAACTTGCCTGAATTTTTTCCTGAATAAGATAGTGCTTGCATGAAGTAGACTGCTGACTCTGGTGGAAGTGATAACACCCTGGCAGAGAGGCAGGTGCCAAGTTCAGGTGGTTAATGTAATCTTCTAGTTCAGCTTAACTTTGTACAAGATATACATCCACTTGCATTAGTGTTTTTTTACGACAAGGGCTATTCTTGCATCTTGTTTACAGTAAAATTATTACCAGGCTTTTATACCTAGTTAAAGCATGTTTTATAATGGCCTAACCCAGACTACATTGGTAAGAATGTAGTAGTACTGGTAGGAATGTAGTTAAAACGACCAATGTTTCTTTTAAGCATTGATTAGCCTCTGTTCTTTGGAGGTGGACAGGACATATTTCAGGTTTTGTGAAGAACTCCACTTCTGGGAACATGTAGATTTCCATTTTGACAGTTGGGGCAGTAGGAGGTACAATTCAGGAAGATTGTATCTGAATGTTTTATAGTGACTTTAGCTCACCACAAATTGCTAGTCTCTTTCCTGGTCATCATCAGATGAATGATTTTTCTTTTTTCCTTTTTTCCCTTTGAGCAGGGAGAACCGTACCTGAATTGCAGTTTTCAGCTTGAGGTTTTACAGCGCAACAGAAGATTTTTGCCTCTTCTGCCTCAGAAATTAATGAAGCAGGTTCAAGTGCTTATCTGTTCACTGACTGCATGTTCAATCCATATATTGGAGAAATACCACAATTTTTTAAAAATAGAGATAATGTCTTTTTTTAAAAAATCATCTGATATAATTAGAAAAATAGACTAGTGTCTCCCCACCTCTAACTCCCTCAACCCTTCAAGTCTTAAATAAAAGCAGTGTGCTTCGAAGTTAAATAAAAGTTGAGATAAAATCCAAGTTGAATTCAGAGTTTAATTAGATGTACACCAGTCAGACCCATCTTGGGAAGATAGATCAGGCTGGCAAAAAAAGTAGTAAGATGGCCATCTCTAAAGGTGGCGAGGGAAAGCATAGCCTGTGGAATATGGACAAGATGATTTAGGGAAAAATAGTGCATCTTTTAATACAGTGTACAGGTATTTGCAAGAGGCCATCTATTTTAAAAGTTGTAGCTGAGTTTGAGTTTTGTTATTCCTGCTGAAATGTGTTTGGAGGATTATGTGCTTATCTGGGTGAAGGGGAGAGATACAAGAGGGTGTATGTGTTCTGGGAGAGAGGCCAAAGTTGGCTTGTGACAGGGCAATAAGCCTGTTCTCTGCATTGTGTTTGAAACAAAATACCAAATCAAGTAGGCTTAAGACAAACATGCTGTATTCTAAACACATATATGTGAGGAACTGGAAGAAAAATGAAATTGTAGAAGTTAATAGGTGTGGAAAAGAACTCTGCAAAGTTCATTTGGTGTCCTGAATACTGAGGATAAGATTAGGTTTGGAGGAAAGAAATGTCTACACCTCAATTTAGGAACCAAGACTACATCTTTGTGGTGAAGACAGGACAAGGACATTCTGAACCACTTATTTTCACTGAAAGAGGAAGCTATCTGGTTGTAAGGACCCTGATCTTTACGGAAGGTTATCCTGTGAAGATTTTCTCCTGCTTCATAATTGTTGAGATAAAAATTCAAAGCATTCTTTTCTTGGTTGTGTGTATAATCTATTGCATTCACAGTTGGGGTTTAAGATACGTTATTTACATTGTGATGGCTAACGTAAAATTCATGCCTAACCTACTGAGGAGTAGTTCTGTTTGCACAATTCCAAATAAGCAGGAATGCCAAGTAATAGAACGCACTTCATTGCTGGACAATTAAACAGTATTAACTAGGATGTGTCCTTCAGAAAAAATTTAGTATCACCTTTATCTTGTGAAGCTTTTTGGTTAATTGGCATGATTTTTTTTCTTAATTGCAGTCTTAACTGACACAGCTGGATGTTTTTGTATTGAATAGAATTGATTATGACATTTGGAAAACCTAGAGCTAATCCATATGAAATAATTTTACAGTCCCAGAGAATGAAAGATCTAATTCTGGTTTGTAACATCAATCATCCTGTTTATGTTCTTAAAAAGTAATGTGTGTCCTGTAGCTTTGGAGGCTGGTAGTTATCAACTGTTACTCCTTTTGAGTATTAAAATTGGAGCTCGAAGCTGGCACCTCATTAAAATACTTAACCAGCTCTTTCAAAGCTGATGGCTTCCAGCTGGAAACTTAAATAAGTCTGTGATAAGGGACAGTCAATAGAGACGTTGTGACTGATCTGTACATGTGTCATAAGGTGTTTGTTTTAAAAGTACAGTAATCACAAGAACTGCCAAGAGGCAACGGAGTTGTTAAAACACTTGTTCAAGTGGGTTTTTTTAACTTTAAAAAAGTGAAACAATATTGCTTGATATCAATATTTAGAATTATCAAATCCATTATATAACTGAATGATAGTCAGAACCAGGCATCCTGAGATACTCGTGTAACTCAGGATGGAATTTAAAGGAACTACTAGTCCACAAATTTTAGACTGTCATTTCATAAAAGCTAATTCTGCCTGTTGTGCTGTAAAATATTTACCTGCTGGCATATAATTCTGGCCTCAAAAGGCAATTTTTTATGTAAATTACTAGTCATCAGCCAAACTAAACAAGGTGGTTGTGCACACACTGGAAAGTATGGAAACTGGTGATGTGGGGTTACTGAAGACATTCATCCAAGTTGTTTGTAATTCAGAAAAAGGTGCATGTCTGCAGCATGTGGTGAACATAATATATCATGTGGAATGGGTAGTCTGGGGAGGAGTGCTTGGGATGATAAACGGTCTGTCAGTGCAGCAGCTTGAATAGTCATTTAACTCTTAACTTGAAGTGTGCCATGCAGTCAGTCAGGTGTAGAGTTTGTCCTTTTGCAGAATGAAGTTCTTTTTCCTGCTGGGAGGGATCCATTTTTCTGTGGATCTTCTAAAAGTGGATTTTAGCCAGACTTCATGAGACAAGACCAACGTTGACAGTGCTGCACACTCCTCTGAAGAGTTAGGTAAATGAGTTACCTGTCTCTCCACTGGAATGGAAGCTATGAAGACAAAATACATACACTTATAGACAAGTACTTTCCTTTGTCATTCCTAGCTATATATCTAAGTGCTGAATAATGTAGCAGAGTGCTGAACTCTTTTATTCCCTAAACCTTTAAAGACTTTAGTGGTATCATTCAATGTAGTAAAGTTGTAGTAGAACAACTTGTCATGTAGCTATCCAAAGAGATACTATTTTGTATTCACTGGTAATCTGATACCTTTTACCAGCCCTGAAAGATGGAGAAAAGAATTGTAATATACTTTTGAAAATTACAAGGAACTACTTATATTGAGGCAAAAATAGAGGTCTAAGGAGCTTTGATATGCTTTTCCTTCAGAGAGCGCCAATATTTTCTGTATTGGGTGGAGGTTATGCAGCTGTTTTTATCCTAATGTTAACATGCAAGGTTATAGGGACCTTTCCTCTTAATTGAGCAATCACAGGAGAGTATTTATGTAACTGAAGATCTGCAGCTGCCTGTAGAATTAATTAGGAGAGGAATAATTAGGCAAATAGTAGTGTCCAAAAGGTCCCAAGAGAAAAACGTATCGCACTCCCAATAGAAATCTCATTAATGTTGTTATTTGTGATGAGCTGTGCCTTTTACAGTACCATAAAGGGAGCCAAATGTGGAAGGATCTCAGTGGGATGTCAGCTTGCATATGAAGCAGAAACAATATCAAGGTTTTAAGCTGTCTAATCTCATTTTTATCACTTAGTCATGGCTGCACCTCCGCTATCTGCTTAAGAGTCTTCCTTCATTGAATGAGCCGATTCATGGTGAAATTGGTATAAAAAAGAAAAATTCAGGTTAGTACTTGTTATAGAATTGTTGCTTCATGTATAAGAAACACGTTTCTTATGTCAGGCAGGTAACTGAGTAAAAAATGAGACAAATTAAACTTATTTCAAATAATTTTGCTTTAATTCAACAGCTAGCTGGTTCAAAGAATGGAAAAGTTAATGAGCATGTTATCTAGACTTTCCATTGTAATATTACTTATGCAGTGGAATAAAAGAAAGGTTAATTAATGTGATGTCATCTTTATAGTGGCTATTCTAGGCAGTCGTCTTTTTGGTTCCTGGTCATAGTAGCAAGGTCTGTCATGTGGTCAGTGAAGGTAAATATCTTAGACATAGTTCTCCGGGGGAAGCTGAGGGTGGATGCTATAACAGAGAAGTTGAGTTCTCCCTATTCTCCCCTTGTTTTGCCATCTGATAATCTTTTTTAGCTCTGTTACAAATTACTGTATTGCATTTCTCTCTAAAATACTGTACAATACAGAGTGCATTTTTCAAGCTGGTTTCATAGGTGCATTGGAATGGTATATATAACTAAAAAATATTGTGCTGTGAGAATATCTGTTATCAAAACCTATCAGTAAAACCAAAGCATTTAACAGGTAATCATTCAGAGAGTCCAGCTTGGGAAAGAGGTAAGTGTAACTTGTCCTGAAATAACCTCCTCCATGCCTTCCATCTGAAGCATGGAGAGGTGAAGGGAACTGTTTAAGCGTCACAAATATAATCTGAAGCAACACTAGTAATACTAATTGTTTCTAACCAAATTGGAATCATGTCCTTCATTCCTCTACCAGTGAGCTACAGTGCTGTCCTGATTTGAACTGTGAACAGGATTTTGTTTTGGGTTTTGATCAAAATGAGCTAACAACTGATGTGCCTGATAGAGTAAATTCATTTCATTTTTAGTGATGGGTAAATTAATCCACATCAAAATGTTCTAGGCTAACAACTCTGGAAGACCAGTGCTTCTCTTCATCTTAGTGAAAGTCTACAATAACAGTTGTGTGCATTTTGTATCTATCTATTCTGCTTCCCCCATTATCTATAGTTGCTAATGTTTTTAATTAACTTGGTTTCCTGTTATGGTAGCAGCTGTGGATAAATATCAGTTAAGCAGGACTCTTTTTTAATGTGCTTTTTTTTAAATGTGACTATAAAATATTTATTACTTCTAGATTCCTGGGGATATGTTCAGACACACATATCTCTTCCTTAGTGAACAGAGACAGATATCCAAGTGAGATTATTGTGACTCTTACTGTAGACAGTATGTATGAAAACAGAGTGCAGGGAAAAGATGGAAATAGTTGTCTGATTATGGGTCTTTGAACATGGTCTAGATGAGAGGTAATGCTCCCTAGTTTACTGTCCAGGCCAGAATACCTGAAAATGTGGGATTCTGATTTCTTCTAATACACTGAATTTTATGCCATTTATTAGCGAACCATTTGTAGTATCAATGGCAAAATCTTGCTTTTGATGCTTTCTAAACACAGCCAATTTGAACTCTTGCCCAGAACTTCTAGGAGGCTGTACAAAAGAGCTGTGCAGTGAATGAGCAGCAAGTCTCTCAAAGGAGTTAGCTATACTGTACGTCCCAGAGCAGTACTGTAACACATGCAACATGTGCAGCAGTTACATCCAATATGTCTGGGAAGCACTGAACACCTGCATTAGGGACACAGCGATGGTGACAGATGTGCAGCAACTCTAATAAATATAAAAAATACCAGCTGCTGTGTAAACACTGTGCAGTTAAAGAAGGGTTGCTTCTGTCTGTAGTGTCCTTGAACAAAGCATGTGAATGCATTGTGCTGTGCAAGCATGACTAATGCCAGTACTTTCAGAACTGGCAAGATTTACTGGCACGAAGGATTTCTTCACAGCCAGTATATATTGAAGGTGGACTTTGCATCTCACAGGCACACAAAGTGCAAGTGAGACAGTGACGGAAAACCAGCGGGAGACAGGCACCATCCAATGATGATCATCAAGTCTCGTTTATTGGCAATTAGCAAATATCTTTTATACCGTTCGTTAATTAGCTCATACATATTGCAAAAGCGCAGCTCATCATTGGCTGGGAGGTAAATGCCAACTCCTCCCATGCTTATCTCTTATGTTCAGCCTTGCAATTAGCAGTTACTTGTTTCTCACACTCCTTTACCGGTCAACAGCAGCTGGGCTCACACTCCCTTGTAAAACACCAGCTGGCCTCACATTCTTCTGTTGACCAACAGCTGGGCCCAAGGTTGCTCTAACTCTGAGCCTGCTTTCTACTTCAATGCCCGCTTTCTGCTAGCCGTTCCCGGGCTAGAGTTTCCCACAAGACAGAGCTGAACAGACCTGTACTGCTGAACCCTTCAGGGTTATTGGAATCTTGGAGAAATAGAAAAATAAATCTTAAGTCCATCCAGAGAAGCAAGCAGAAAACCATTTTCTTTGTGTGCTTTTTTCCCTCTCATCAGAAAGAAAACACTTCTTTGAAGCATTCAAACATTAGCCCAACCTAAATTTTAATACTTTTTTTCCAGGCAATTTTTTTTCTGATATCCAGAAGTATTTTTTCAAAGTAGATTCCAGGCTAGTGCAAGGACAGGAACTGTGGATTTTGAATGATGGGGAAATTGAAATATTGTAGGACACAATGGGAGTCTGATTCAGAAATAAACAGACTTAAAGAAAGTTAGTGCTGGAGAGCACTTCCCAATGCTTCAGAAAGTTAAACAGTTCAGGTGAAGCATAGGTCTGAAGAAGTATAACTCTTCTCTGTTGTGTCTCAGCTGATGAGCATCCTCCCTCTAACCATCCTGGGTCTGTGTCCTGCCTTGCCTTTGTCATGACTAAATTGGAGAAGAAATATCAGGTCCAATTTGTTAAGCCACATCTACTGTAAAAGTCCCATGCATTGGCTGTCATTTTCTCATAAAATCACAGGAAAAAAAAAAAGAAAAAACAAAACCCCAAATGAACAATGCAGTTGAGAGGCTAATGGCTGAAAAATCAAAAAGGGAAAAGATGTGGAGAAAGCAAAAAATATGCAGGTCACTTCAGGAGGAGACTGTGAAGGGAGGTGTTCAAAGGGCAACACTGGTTCACAGTCATAGGAGTTATTTATAAAAAAAAACCCAAAACCCTACCAAACATTAAGAAATTTAGTCATATTCACGTCAGGGCAGAGGCAGTGAGTCAGGAGGTTAACTGGTGTATGCCACTTAGCTCTTCTTACATTTTGTATGTACAGCAGTGCATCTTGGCATGAATCCCTACTGTATGATTTTAATTCAGCCATACCCGCAAGACCAGACATTTCTAAACTCTGATACTGTTCATGCCAGTTGCAAGGCTCATGACCCTACTTCAATAACGGAATTTCATTGAGTTGATGTCTTCACTGGTTAAATGCTGAGGCCCTGCTTCTTGGGGAACTGTTGTACTGAAGGGACGGACTCTTCAAAAAGTGTTATCTTTGCATACCTCACAAAATGAAACCCTGGGACCATGGTTTTAGCAAACTCAGGGTTGCTACGCTGGCTGCTGGCACCTTTTACAGCCCAGACAATTCATTCACAATTTACACAAGTCAAATTAGTAATCAAAAACATGATGACTTAAAAATGTAACTCTGCCTGAGGTGGCTGGAGGACTGCTGGCTCACTGTGGCTTGGTCTTTCCACACTGGACATGAAAAGAAAGGGTACTGGCTGGACAAGAGAGAGGGTGCTGGGGAGCTAGCCCCGGACTGCTTGGAGGGGATCTCCAAGGCGGCCAGGCTAGGGCAGGAGGCTTACTTACACTGTAGCCTCTATTAACTTCTAATTAAAAAATCGTTGAAAGCCAAACCTCCTAGTTCGATTAGCACTTTTTTTTTTTCCTTTTTAATGGGAACTTAATTGTTTCTTTCTTGTGTTTAACTAGATTAAGTTAAAGTCATTGATACTCCACCCCCCCCACCCCCCCCTCTCCTTTTTCTCCGGATTAAAGGCTGGAGGCTGTCGGTCACCCTGGGGACAGAGTTGCAGGCGTCATGGGGAAGCAAATTGCTCACCCTTTCTACTCCGGGGCTGTGCTGGGTCCTAGTGCCTCGCTGCTGCCCTGTTGCCTCATCTCAGTTTAGTGTCTCCTAGATCCCTGCAAAGTAACATCCAACAGGTTAGGAAACCCTGATCCAGTAAATAAAAAGCAGGTCACCTCTCAGAATCATGTGCAAATCGCATGCAAGCCGTTTTCTAAAATTAAAGGCTGTGTTATTCTTTTATTTCTGTTACAGATGGGTCGTTTCCCTAAGTAAGAATTGATTCTAACCCGAAGTTGAATTATAATACATGCAGTCACCGCTGTGACTAGACAGGTATTTACTCTGGGTGGCTGGCCTTTACAGATGAACAGAACCTGCACTGGGCGAATGTTGCCATCAGTTTTCCTAAAGCTTTACTTCTCTGCGTTCAGCATGGGCATCATGTGGACCTAGAACTGGAGAAGTGCTTGTAACAGGTTTTTTTCCACTCTCAATCTCTTTCCCAGATAATGGAAGCTCTTATGCGTTTAAAGTATGTTTTGGAGAGATTATATTCTGATGTATGAAACCTTTAGCTTATCTTGCTTTTAGGCAATTATTTATGAAAGAAAAGGAGAGCTATAATTTAAAGCTAAATAGGATTATATATTGTCTCTACTCCAAAAATTGATTTGCAACGATCTTTTCTGTAATTCTAACTAGTATTACCATGTACTGTTGTACTAATATGAATACAGATTTCCTAATCTAACATATTATTATAAATTAAAAGCTGCTTTATGCAAGGATTTGGGTTTAAAGAAGTTTTTCAGAGGAGGATAGTATTGGCTCACAGGTTTACTAAGCCACTGAAAGTAGTCAGATATAGATACCTCTTTCCTTTCCTGTTATACTACTTCACAATTCAGCTCTTACTTTTGTCAGTTTTGATGTTTCCTGAATATGGAAATGATAATATTAAATGATGAAAAATAGGTTAAAATAGAGATGGAGGGGTTGGGAATGTAATGTAAGTATGGATTTATTTTAAAAAGGGAAAAAAAATCTGGCAGAAGTTAGTTGTATATCCTTTGAGAAACCAGTACTCTGCCCTCCTGTTTGTTTCTGCAGCTTTCAAAAGTTGACAGGCCAGGACTGACAGACCCAATGACAGGGCAGAAAAAGGCTCTGCAGTCTCACCTTGTTGATACAAACTTCCTGATCCTCTTCAAAAACCCAGAAAATTTTTGAGGACTAAATGAAGAAGCTGGAAAACTGTAGGCGTACAGGGACAAACTCAGTCCTGACTAGTGTAGATGCAGCTCCTGCTGGCTTTGCTAGGAGCTGTATTCAAGTCAAAGCTGAATTAGGCCCAAAGTGTTGGTGTAAGGCTGCAGTAACACTAGTGTAGACCTGCCTTGTGTAAGGTTAGGCTATAAGACAATGCTAAAGCTCTTCTGTCCTAAATAACTGTGGGAAAATGGGTAAAGAGTTAAGTGGCCTTAGAATAGTTCCATATTCTTGAAAATTCTTAAATGTTTATAATGCCTCCTATATGAAATATCTGGGGTGTTAAATCAGAAAACAGTAGAACACAGAGGGGGCATAGATTTAGCTAGTTAAAAGAAAGTACTTTACACAACAGACTCTATTCCTTGTCCCAGTAAGAGAGTGTAGGGGCAGATTATATCAATTGGTCTAATCAGGCATCAAACAGATTTGTGATGACAGATCCATAAAGTAATGGGAATGGTTAGCATAACAAGAGTAGATGTTGGGGAGTATGAGGGAAATGAATAGTGGAAAGCAGGCAGATGTGTGCTTTCCTCTGGACAACTTCTCTTGCTGCTCTTGGAGATCAAATACTGAGCCAGTTGGACCACTGGTCTAACCAATAATGTATTTCTAGCGTTCTTAAACATTGACATCTTGTGATTTTTTTTTTTTTAATTGAAAATGGCAAGTTCCTGCTATTGCTGAAGTCAGCAAGTTGATCATCCTATCCGATGTGAAAGTAAAGCAGTTTCTTGTGGTGATGACCACCATCTCTTACAGTCCTACTGAGACCAAGTTTTGGTGTGTAGGAACTATAAGAAAAAGACAATGAAAGATGTGGAGGAAAGGGGAGAAACAGTTGATCTTTAGGAACAGAAGGGAAATGGGGGGAAAGGAGAAAGTTGGAGCAGGAGGATGCTAAAGCAGATGAACACAAGAAATTATTTCTCCTCTCTGAACAAAAACAGGAAGCTCTAAACCTATATGTGAGGCTGTCTAATGTTCTGGAAGGCTAATGCCTTTACCACTGTACCTCTTACGTAGCTAGCCTTAGATAGATATCCAATACTTTCCAATTTTTGCAGTAATTGGTTACAGGAAGGGAAAAAATGTGTTCTCTTGTGCATAGACAGAATTTCTTGATGGTCTGAAATGTATAACAGGACTTTTTTTATCTTTAAGACGGATTGAAGCGGGTCTTGAAACATGAGATTTGCCTTTTCTCAAAACATGGGCTAGTTAAATAGGGATGCAGAAAAACCGAACTAAGGAGCAATCAGCTAAAAGGATCTCTTTTAGTCCAGTATTTCCTTGGTATTTCTGTGACCTACAAAAATTTTTCTCTACTTGTGCATGTACAGCTTCTCTGCTACTGAGTGCTGGTGTGGATGGATCAGGACTAAACAATGACATAAACCAGGTAATAAGCAGGTTAGCAGTTGGATAACTGACAATGATGCAATGTGTATATATATTATACTGAGAGGAAAGCGAGAAACTTCCTACCTCTAAAACTTAGTAACTGGTAGTGGTCATTGTTAATGTCAATGGGTAAGAATAGAGAGCTTGTAATGATATGGATATTTGGGGTTTTCCCCCTATTGGAAAACATTTGTGTGAGCAACATAAACCTAGGCAGGATCACAAAATTAATGTTTATAATCGTCACAGTGCTGTTTATAATCATCACAGTAATCATCATTTTGCTCTCTTAATTTTATACATAATCAGATGGTAACATTTTCAGTTGAAATGTTAAAGCTCTTCAAATATGTTTTAATATCAGTCATAGATGCACACCACCCTACTTTTCTGAAAAGAGTGAATAAGCTAAATTCTTCCATAATCTATTTACAAAACTGCATGAATGCTAACGTTGTTTGAGCATACAGTTTTCAGTAAGGATAGCACCTTTTTTGCGTGCACTTGTAAAGCTTAGCACTGGAAGTACTTTAATACAAGTTACAGAAAAATAACGACTTCAAATGTTTGGAAATATATGTTATTATTTTTTGTACCTCGTAGAGAACTCAAAGGTAGGTCACACCAATCATTTCTGTTCTCAAAAGAGAAAAACAGACTGATGTTGTATTAAAGAATACAATATGAACTCCACCTGTGGATTGAAGAATCCACAATAGAAAGCCCCAGATTTAGCTCTCAGTTGAAGTTTCTCTTCTATGTCAGTTTTCTGACAGTTGTCAGTAAGGGATGAACTCATGATGCAGAATTGTGATAGTCAACAACCAGGCATAAGCCTACTGGAAAACAGGCTTCAATAATCTTGTTTAAAATTATGAATTTTAGCTGGAACTATGATATGCACTGCATTTCTTCCACAAGGTGAGATGGTAGTGATATAACTGTAATACAGTAGGAAAATGTCGCCTTCCCTCTTCCACCCCCCCAGGCGTGTAAAATAATTATAAAACAGTTTTTCTGTCTATAGTGTGTATTAATAAGGAGCTCCAGAGTAGTTGTGATCTTATTTTTCTTTCTGCTTTTTTTCACATTTGGAAGCAGGTACTTTTGGTTTGTTTACAAATTGCTGAATTTAGTTTTACATTGTTATTAAATCTAACTTGACACCTACATTCGGTTAACCATAGGAAGTTTTTCACCTGGCAAACATCACAACATTTTAAACATTCCTTCCTTCCTGATACTGAACCAAAACTTTCTCTATTTAAAATTATTTAGTTGCATTTTCTTTAGAGATATCTTGTTGGCAGCTGTTACATTAAAAAGGGGAAACATTGAATTAATTGCAGTTGATCTACGGTAATATTAATTTACAAACCAAATAACTTCTGGTTACAATAAAGTAATCTCAGTTATATAAGATTACCTTTCTAGGTGCAAGACATTTTCAAGTACAAGTCACCTGTGATTTTACAAGACGAAATGCAAAGACCAGATTTTTAGATAATAAAATTTTAGATAGTACCAGTGACTCACATAGAGCAACTGATTAGAAAGTCTGCAACAGGAGATGCAACCCTTGCAATATTTCAGTGCAGGCTGCAGGGTTGATTGGTATGAGAAACAGATGATTAGGCTAGAAGTCTTCAGGAAAGAGAGAACTTGGGATGTGACAGAGGTTACAAAACCATTAGTGAGATTAGATAAAGACTAGCTGTTCAGCACCTCTTCTAATACAAGAACTTTGGAGACATCACATAAGCCTCACAGAGTCAGGACATGTACTTGATGCAATACATGGTAAACTTGTGAAGCTGATTTCCAAAGATTATTAAAGGTTTACTTGTGTTCAGAGAGTGAAGTGGTATATGGGACAGAAATATGCTGAGGACCGCGAAATGTAGGGAGCCACATCTGACTCAGAAGGTTCCATCAATGGGATGAAAACAGTTACAGTTTAGAAGAGCATTTGGGGAAAGTGTTGTATATTTGTAATTTGTGTCTTGCCCTTCCTCTTCCTTATAGTCTTATATGACAATGTTGAAGACAGTGTGCTAGTCCAGCTTTCGGTCTGACTTGATTGAACTGATCTCAGTTTTGTATGTTATGTCCTCATTTGGTAAAAAAGAAAGGACGTGACCTTGAAGTAGATTTTGAATATGATTTTGTTGGTTTTGCTATGCAGAAAGACTGCTGGACATTTGAACCATGGTCAATACAGAAAGACCATAGGTGTCACATAGCTAGGTTGTAACCCTCTGTCTTCATGCTTCTACTGACAGATTCCATGAAGAATGTGTGCATTGTGGATAGGCGGAGGATAACTTCATTGTGCATGGCAGGGATGCAGCATCTTTCACTGATCTGGTAAATGGACTTAAGTCACTTCGTTGTAGTGACCCCACTCCATCCAAGTCTGTATTGAAAATCCCACGGAAGCAAATTGTATAAATTCAGGAAGCAAAGATTTTTATAAACAATGTTTCCCAAAATGGGAAGTGGGCATACTACTCTAGAAATTACAGAAGAGTTATTCAGAAAAGGAATGGAAGCAGGTCTAGATTTGGAAGCAGCACAGCTTTGTCTGCATGGTTGCTGTTTTTGGGGCTAATTAGGGACAGGAACTGAATGACAGAGTTAATCTGTGGAGAGAAAAGGGGTTGAGCAAGATAATTAGGAAATACTGGCCTAGGCAGGTCTCCGTGATAGTAACGAAGAGGAAAAACTCTACTGCCTTAACTTGGCAGCAGATAGCACTGCTGTGCTGACTCATTTATTAAGGATAGATGACTATTAAATTTTTTATCACTGACTTGACTCCTGTAAGAACCCTTGAAATAGTAAAACTGGCATATTACCATGATATTTTGGGGGCTTCTACTCTTACTGAAGCAAAACTCATTGACTTAGTTTCCAGCTGGATTGGGCTCTCAGGTGGAGTGCATAAAGATACTGGTAGGGCAGTACTTCTGTGGTACTTTCCTGTTTGAAACTTCTTAACCTGACAGATATGCTTGGGCATGCTAGAAGGAGGGTTGTTTTTTTTTTCTTTTGGCAGTAGTTGCTGGCTTATGTTTAAAAGAGCTGTTCTGGAGCTTGGAATTTTAATTTTTTTTAATCAACTTTTTGTTAAATTGTTGCTATTAAATAAGGTAATCTTCTGGAAAAGACATTTAACTGGCTGGGAATAATCCTGCTAGACATTTTATTTATTTATTTCAGTTTAAATCTGTTGCTGCTAGGCTTTGGGCTTCTTTTCCTGAAGAAATGCTAGGAGGAAGCATAGAAACAGAAAATAACATAAATAATTTTTTTATTCTGAACTAATAGCCTTATTCTAATTTCATAAAACATTTGATCTTTTTCACTACAAAATTTCATGATAAAAGGATCATTACTATTAAAGGTAATATGAAATGCAAAAGTATTTATTGCACTTTAGGTGGAAGTTTCTCTTTGCACGATATTTTACTTTTCTTGTTTCACAGCTAAAACTAGCACACTGTAGCTGAATATGATGCAGCATCAATACGGCCATAAGTGATGGTAAGTTGCACCCCAGTTTGATTGAAGAAATAGAGAATTAAGGTAGCTTCAGTCCCAGCATCTCAAATAAATGTTACTCATATCTGTTCTTTACTTCTGATTTCCACAGGCCTTTTCACTCTAGCTCTGTTTGCTTCTCAGGAGGGAAAGCCTGTATGCAGGCTTGGAAGGAACTATCTGAATTAGGGGCAGTCCCTTGAAACCACAGGCTTCTCTGTAGCAGAAACTGTCAAGGAGGATTCCCCAGGATTTGCAGGTTGTATTTTATTTCCTAAAAGCCACAAAACTCTCCATGTATGACCATTTGGACAGAAGAACTAAATTACCAAAGTCTGCAATGTGTGACAGGAAGGGCACTGTCATGTCTCCACACTTCAAGAGCGAGGAATGTGCTTATGCTGCAATGCATCATTTTTTTCACTAAAGAAAGACTATAGTTTATAGTATTATTCCTAATCCTACCCAGTATGTGGAAGTAAGTATAGTTCCCAAAATCCTGTTACAAGTTGTGTCTAGGTTCTGGACTTCTCTCCCTTGTTTTCTGAAAGTATATCTTACTTTCTTAAACACAATGTTCCTAACCAAGTTGAGAACTTTATTCAGTATAATCCTTTTCTTATGGCCTTTGAGACACTAGAAAGTGACTTTCTTTAGGGCTGGATGACTGGTGAGTCTAAGATGTGGTTTGCAGTTGGGATTCTTTACTATTTTCCTTCTTGAGAATCTGCTTAGAATTCTTATGCAAAAACTTTATATTTAATTTTTACCATAGATATTGAGCCTGAGTAAGAAAAAAAAATTCAGAGGCTCTATAGAAAGGTAGAATACAGTGTAACTGTCATGCACACTACCGTAACTATATGCATGTGGAAAGTGATAGGGGAGGTACAAAGGGGAAGAGAAAGGAGCTGACTTGAAGATAAAGGTGGTAGGAACTGGTAAATCTGTCAAAGTAGCACTGTGTATGTAACTATTTTGCTTGTAAATGAATGCTCTTCTAACATTTATTTTGGTATGTGTGTGAAAACAAAGATCAGGAAGTAGGACAATAGCTAACTAAGATACTGTATTGGATGTTGAAGGAAAATTGCCTCGTCTCCTTCTAAAATGTCACCTGTTGGGTGATGTGAAACTACTGCAGTCTTTACAAAACTGTGTATATGTTTTCAAGACAAGTTTTTGGTGAAAAAGGATCCCCTGATCCAGCAAAAATAAAGTAGGCCCATTGTAATTTTTATTAGCCATCACGATTTGTCTTGGAAAGAATACAAAAGCTAAGAAAAATTAACCAGAGACATTTGAATGTAATTTAAATACATGACAGCAAAATGGTCACTCAAATTACAGCAGATGCTTAAAAATAAATTCCTTTTTATCACCCCACGTTTGAATTGAACATCCCCAGATCTGTTACAAAAGTGGTGTTGGAAATGAGGGGTGACTGGGTGACAGTTTTCTTCTAGACATTGTTAATTTTTTTCTAGTGAACGTGATTGGAAGTCTTCCAGGTGTTGTGCAGCATCATCTGTTCCTCCACAAAATTCAAAATTTCAAAATAATTTCAAAACAGTTAGGCAGCCATACAAACTGCTTATCTACATGCTCAATAGAATTTGCTGAAGTTTTAATAATGGATAACAAAAGGGAAATGCCTCCTTCATAATATTACCAAGCCCTTTTTCTCCAGGCAAGTTTACCAAAATCTAAGTCATCCTGTGCACATACTGGCCATAAAAATATATTACTCAGGTTACAATAGAACCCTTTGTGTTCTGTCAGCGTAGCCTCTCTATAGCTTAGGCCTTAGTCTTTCCTCCCATTTGCCTTGGACTTCCAAGTAGTTTGTACATATTTTATAAGTGACTTCCAACTGTACTCCTAACAATAATTCAATCATTTAATGACTTGCTACATAAGGTTCTGGAAATAAGGTGGAAATATTTCTAAAAATGGTGCTATTTTTACAAGCATATACTTAATGTTTTATCAAGTCCATACAGCAGTTACGGTGTGACTCGTAGCACAGCCATATTTCCTGACTGATAATACTTCTCATCTACCTCTTGTTCTACATATGTTAGTGTTTAATATGTAATTGTAATACAGTCTGATAGATTGCAATGACAATCAAACCAATAACTTACCAAAGCAAAAAGTAGGCTCTGAGGATTCAAAATATAAAATAGATTGGGTCCAAAGATATCCTTGATCAGTTTGAGAACTATTCCTGTAGTTTTGTGATCTGCTTCAACACGTGTGTGTGTGTGTGAATCAGGGATTTGAGACAGGCACAGGAAATATGTAGGAGCAGATGATGCACGTGTGAAACTTGCCAATGTAAAGTTTGAGAAGAGGAATGAGTTTGTTGGCGAGTGGGTTGATCCATGATCTTCAGAAGTAAAAGCTTTTGGCTTGTTTTCCCAGCTTTGATGTTGAGTAACTTTGTTATGTTTTGAATTTCAGCTTTGTAAAGTGCTTTCGAACTTAATACTAAGGTGTTATTTGTGGTTCCATCCATTACAAGTTAGGTACCTTCCAAACACTTAAGAACTTCGTAATGCAAGTGATAGGGAAGAAAACAGAAAAAAAAATTATGAACAAGCCAGATCTAAGTCATACAAGTAACACACCAAGAAAAGGTCTTTAAGAGAATAGGGGCTTGCTGATGAGACAAGCGTAACTCCCCAAGTGTACAGTGAGAAAGTGAATATGAGAGCATGGAGATGAAGGGCAACACATGAGGATTCCTCACTGAAGTGCTGGTATCAGCTTTGCTTGGTGCATGGCCAAATGCATCTACGTTTTGGCTCTGTACTGACTCAAAGGAGAAAGGGGGAATCTCATTTGTATTGTCTTTCTGTCCCTCCTTCCTCTGTGACTGATGAACAGACTGAAGTGGTGGCTGATTCTCTTGTCCCGGATGGGGCACTGCAATCTGAATTGGTGGTGGGTGCTGCAAGAAGTTAATGGAGAAGGACACTCTGGGAGGAGGGGGAGGGCTAGGTGCCATAATGTACACCTAGGGCTTCAATATGATTGGATTGTTCATGGCAAATCATGCAGTCCAGTGGTGAGAACCTAGGCCTCACTTTCAAAATGCAAGGGATCTCTATAATTCTGTCAGGCAGTATGTGACCTGTAATTATGTCCCTATGCTGTTCTGTTAATTTACACTCCTGCTTTACTTTTCTTGCGTTCAAGCAGATCCATATTATGATGCAAATTTACCAGCTGTATGACAGAACGAAGGCCAAGTTTCAAGCAAGTGTTCGTAACTGAGTTTTTGTCCTACCTGTTTAAATAGCAACTCAGGAAAAAAAACATGCATTCAAACCATTAATTTAACACGTTACATCAAATCTAGATTCATTAATAAAATACAAGTGTGCCAAAGACCAAATCTTTGCAGTTTTTCTGGGTGCAAACTTAGGTTTCGTTTACCTGTATGAGCGGTTTGTCCCTGTACCTCTCTTCTAGAATGGTTTCCCATTGAGTAAAATTCCCAATATGGGCATGGTTCTAATAAAAACCTGCTGTTGCCAGTAGGAGCTATGTTTTACACCTAACAAATTTACTATATTGCCTGGAGTTTATATGTATAGACCATGTGGCTATTTCCAAATAAGATAAACATTATGTTAGTCTTAATTTAATGTGTTCAGCAGCTTTGTTTCCTAGGAAAGGTGAAGAAAATGGTGTCTCTGGACATTGTATTTCGTAGGATTGCAACTGAGGTACTAGAAATCTCAAATATTTTGCCTTAAAATATGGCTTCCTTTGTAAGGAGGATGATTAACTCCTGTGCCTGGCTCTATACTTGCAAAGGGCATAATCTGCAAATTAACAGCACACCTTACATTTGTTCTTCTCACATAATGAGCGCAGATGTGTTCTGATTTCACAGGCATGCACCAGAGGAGGAGTAGCTAACTTTTCCAGCTCTACAAACTGCATACACCGTGTCTGTACGTGGTGGTAAAGCACAAGGCATGCAAGTTCTCAGAGGGCTGAAGGGAAAAGGAGGCACATACTGAAATATGATTCAAAGTGCAGCTCCAAGGGTGCTATAGTTATGCTGTAATTGGTAAGAAAGGCTCTAGCAACACCAGTCAGCAGCCGCTTACCTAGTCCTCTCTCTATTCTTGCTCCCCCAACATACCCAGCTGGTGCTGTCTGTGGACGTGCCATCACTGATTTGTCTAATCCTGTTTCAGACCAGTTGACAAAATTTGCCCCTAACTTCTGCAGCAACAAGTTCCAGGCACATGTCACCTGTTGTGTAAAGTAACTTTTAACTGTTTGAAGCTAATCTACTAGCTCGAATCGATGCCTTGTACCTCCCCATTTAGGGGTTGGGTGAGTTTCATGGTTACCCTTATCTGCTCTCTTTGTATGTATAAAACTTGGAAACTTAATCCTAAGGATCGCTGGAGAATGCATCTGTATGTATTGGTGTGCAGAGGCCCTTTAAATCCCCTTCTAGACATTTCTTCCCTCTGCTGTCTTTGGTAAAAGAATAAAACCCTGCTGTCATAAACAAGGCAGCCATGAAAATGCTCCGATTCCACTAGGAAACGGGCACAGCGGTGGTGCAATCAAGTAGCTCACGTCCGAAGTGCCACTCAGCTTTGACTGCATTTCTTTAAAGGAGGGCAACAGTAAACAGCTGTAGAATCAATGGTTTCGGTGTTTGCCCGCACGGCTCTGGCAAGCGACCCTGTGCCAGCCCAGGCTGGGCTCTCCCGCCCCCCGGGGCGGCTCCGAGCCGTTGGTTTGCACGTCGCTGCTTGTTTGCATGTCCGTTTCTGTCCAACTCCTGCCCGCCCCTTCCCCACCCCCTTAAAACCTCCGGCAGCCGCCGCTCCCCTCCGTGGCGGGGTGGAAAAGGCCATTTTATGCCGTAGTTGCCTTCTCCTCCCTGGCCGGCCTCCGCTTCCAGCGTTAACGAAACTTTTCTGTAGTAAACTAGAAACATGGGCAAGAGCCAGGAACGCGTGGAACTTTTCTGCTATGATTTTGGACGGGAGCATGCCGGGAGACAAACACACACCCCACCGCCCAGGTGCCCTCAGTACAGCGCGGGCCGCTGCGAGCTCGCCTTCAGAAAAATTCTTTTTATTGACAAGGGAGGGCCGGGGGGTTCCCCTGCCTGTTTACACACACACGCGTTTATAAAATCAGCCAACCTCCCCTGACAAAAACGCAAAGGGGTGGCTGAGAAATAAATAAACCTCTCCCACCCCTCCGAAGCAGAAAGGCTTCGCGGCCAGCAAGCTTTCCTCCCCCACCAAAAATCAGCCAGGGAAAGCCAGAGCAGCGCGTCCCTAGGCTCACGCGATACTACTGCAGAACTCGTCGAAGTCCCTCTCCATGAAGAGCTCGCTCTCGATCACATCGTTCTCGGACGGGTAGTACTGCTGGCTCTCCTCCGCCGAGGGGGCCACAGCAGCACCGCCCCCGGCCCCAGTCGGGGCTGGCGGGGAGCGGGCGGCGGGCTCGGCCCCTCCGGCGTACTCCATCAGAGCCCCGCGGGCGTTCTCCAGCACCCCCAGGTAGGAGTCCATGTCCAGCAGGTCCATCTCGCAGTCCGACCCGCCGCTCTCGGTGCCCACCGAGTCCGAACGCAGGTGCATGAGTTGGTATTTCTCCCGCATTAGGAACTGATTGGTGTTGCGCGGGGCCCGCATGCCCGGCGCCCGCCGGCCCAGGACGTTGACGGGCCGCAGGGAGAGCAGCACCCGCGGCCGTGCGGGCCGGTGGCAGCAGCGGAAGGCTGGGCAGTGCTGCTGCTCTTGCAGCTGCTGTTGGGAATGCTGGTAGTGGCTGTGCGTGCGGCTGCCCAGCAGCTTCCGCGAAAGGCCGGGGGGCCTCCCCCACCGCCCGGGGGGCCAGCGCGACCGGCTACCGCCCCGCCGCGGCTCGCCGCCCTTCAGCGGTGGCGGGAAAGCGCCTCCCGGCACCCCTTCGGCACGGGCAGGCTCCCTGTGGGGGCGCCGCCTCCCGCCGCCGCACACTACCAGCTCCGCACGTCTCAGCATCGCAGCCCGGCAGCCCTCACATGCTCCTCAGGAGCCGCCGGGACGCCCCCGCACAGCAAGTCCAGCGCTGCCGCTTCCCCGCCGCGCCTTCCTTCTTTCCGTGGCTGAGCTGCCGGTTCCCACGAGCTTCGCGGCGTTCCTGCTGGCAGGGCCCTCTCCGGGCGCCTCTACCTTTTCACGATCCGCTCTGTTTTTTTCTTCAGCGGAGCCCCTTTACAGCGCATAGCCTGGCTGAAGGGCTTTGGGCTGGGGGGCAGCTTGACGGGCTCCAAGCCGCCTCCTCGGAGAGATGATCTCGCCTACTCCCCTAGCCGGTTGCTGCCAGGCCGTCAGCGCTCCGCCAGCGGACGGTGAGCCAGGACAAGGCCCAGGACGGCGGGAGCGCAGAGACTGCGGGAGACGTGCGGGGAAGGCGCTGGGCAGCGCGGAGCTCAGCCCGCTGCCGCGAACACACCCCCAACCCCCACACCCCGGCGCAGTCCAATGCCCCCGCGTCGCGGGGGGGGGCGAGGGGGCAGTACGGCAGCTCTCGAGTAAGCCCGTCCTCACCAAACCTCGCCCTCCGTGCCCGGTGAGCGCGGGCGCTCCGTGCCACGACGAGCCGCGCCGGGCCACGCGCTCTTGTCTCTCGGGTTAATTCCGGGATCTTCTCTCCCCGTCCAGCGCGTTTTAGTTTGGCTCAGCGCGTCGGCGGCGTTATTTTGTTCATTTCCCTATTCACGAACACCTTCTGCGCTCAGTTCCCGGCGCAAGCGCTGCTCCCCTCCTCCCCGTTGCGGCGGCAGTGCGTAAACTGTGTAAGCCGCCCGTGAGTCACGGAGTAGTGCTGGAGCGGAGCGGGCGGGCAGAGTCGGAGCTCGGCGAGGCTGCGGGAGGAAGGGGCGCCCCGAACCTGCAACGCTTCCTGCCCACCTCCTTCCCCTCCTAACTCCCGACGGGGGGGCTGGCGCCACCCCCGGGGAACGGGGATCTGCCCGCTGACAGTCCACAAAATGGTGCCTGTGCCCGAGCGAGGGGTGAGGGCGCCTTCACCTCTTACGGCGCAGCCATGGAGGCGCGGGGCGGGGTGGGGTGAGATGGGCGGCGCTGAGGCTGAGGCGGAGGCCGGGCCCGGGTCCGGGTCCGGCTGGTACCGGCGAGAGGAGCCGGGGCGTGAGTGGCTTCGGGCGGGCCTGTAGCTAGAGGGGAAGGAGGGAAGGGAAGGGAAGGGCAGCCCCTTCTTGAGACGTTCAGGGGTTTTGTTTCTTTCCTTTAACCTTTCCGGGTGAATCGGTGCTTGTTGGGCAGTATTTTATGAAAAATGAGAGCAGAGACATTCTCACACTTTGGGAGCTACCCCAGTCGTTCGTGCTGGGCCTTGATCCCTCTGCCTCAAATTTCCCTTGGTTTTCAAACCCCGGTTTTTTGGCTGTGTACTTACTGCACTGCAAAGCCTAACGGTGACTTCCCCGTCACCCCTCTTTTATGTTCAATTTGTTTATGAAGAACAAGCTCAGTGTTGTGGCCCAAATGGTTTCAGTTGAAGGCCATGCATGAGTAAGGACAGCAGACTTTCACGTAGAGGTTTTATTCTTATTTACTAGTGAAGGGTAAAGTACAAAATAGGGAGGAGCAAGGTGAAAGTCTGGATGTGTGGTAACCACATAGTCAAAATTGTCAATGACAAATTGTCAACATTTGTATTTCATTGTTTAAGAATAGATATTTTTGAGCAGTGTTTGTTTTAAATTCCATTCAGAAACCATACAGTATTCCATTCTAAAGTCAGCTGGCCATATCACCTATATGTTTCACAAAGTAAAGTCCAAAACTGAAGGAGTTGGCACTGGAGCAAGCCCAAGTTCTAGTTGTCTAAAAAAAAATGCAACCTCTAATCCGAAGGAATGTGAAAGCAGGGGGAAGCTGCAGTGCTTTCAGATTTGATGAAGTGCTACATTTATAAAGAAATATTAAGTGGTCTGATCCTGTTTGGGATTTTTTTTTTAAGCTTACACTACTTTGGGGGAAAAAGTTCAAACTAAATTAACAGAAGCCACTGTCAAATTAAATGAAAGGCTTCCTGAAAGTAATATCCACCTGTCTGCCTAGTGAAGAAAGCTTTCTGGGTATAGAAAAGGTCCAGAATGGTAAGATGAGAAAAACCTCGGAATTAGTTTTTCTTTTCTGCATTTTATTCCTCTCTTACCTACCTGTCTTCAATCTTGAGTCACACTTACTAGATTTTTCTTTAAAAAAAACCAACAGAAACATAAAAAAATGACGAAATGCTCGATTGAAGGAATGTTGCATCAGGTAATAGAATCCACGTCCTCCTTTTTGTTCTGAGTTGTCACAGCCCTTTTCATAGTTTTTAGATGTGTTAGAAAGCAATATGGGTTAAACAGATTTCCCTACTTTAGCCTTCCCTCCTGGATGTAGAACATACCAGATTCACACAGGCAGGAATCTTGGCGTCAACTTTATAGTGGAGACCCTCTCCTGGCATGCATATGCACCCTGTCCTGTAGGTCAGTCCTGCTTGCTCTGGCCTCAGCTCACATTTTCTGCATTGTTTCTCTGAGTTTGGTGTAGGCTGAGTTCCCCTTTTAACTATTTTCTACACAGAATTTTATATGTCACCCTAGAATAGTCCTGTGCTTCTTTGTGCAGGTGAGAATCCCGTTTAACAAGACATGGTTCTGACGTGCGGAAAGCGGACTGCACAATCTGTAAGTTTTGTAAAGTAGGTATGTTTATTCAGTGCTGGGCAGGATGAGGGGCAGTCCCACCAAAGTCGCGCGCGCCTGTGTGATAGTTTGTCTTGGATTTATACAGTAAAGCATTACATATGCATAAGAATTCCCAATACGCCTATACACATGCATGATCTTTCCCCGCTTTGTGTTAAAATTAGCAAAAAAAAGTTATTTCCATAAATCTTTCCCAACTGAGTTTGCGCAGTGCCTCCTCGTGGTCATCGGGGGTCGTAAAGATGAAGGCTGCTGGCTCCTCTTCGTCACCGCTAGTAACCTTTTGGTTTTGCGCAGACTCAGTTATCTCTTGACACTTGTTCAAACTGCAAAGTCAGTTTTAGCTGGTTCTTGAGACAATTTTCTATCCTCATCAGGAATTTGTCCTTCGCAGGTGGATTCCAGGCCTCCTTGCTAATTATTTTACACAGCGGCTAGATAAGTGTTCCGCGACAATTAACTTTCAGCTGGATAAGCATTCAGCAACAGAACAGTTAATTTTTGTTTTCCCCCTTTCAGTTCGCATCTGGATGTGTCCCTCCTCTGCAGACTGAGCTGTATGGACCAGTGAGCAGATCTTGTACCTAGTCCTGAAAATCAAAATCCAAAGCTAGCTTTTATTGATTACCTACAGTTGTATTAGTATAAAAGTTTTAAAAAGTAATTGAAAATCACTACAAAGAGGCAGCTGAGGTAGTTGGACTGTTCAGGCCATCATTGATCTGAACTTCATTCCCCACAATCTGTTCTGGCAGGGGGGCTCAGCTGTGCAGATGTCTCACCTACAAAGAGTATCTTTCTCTGTTCATTCTCTTCCTCGGTTGTGTTCCATTTCTCACTGCCCAGAGCCTTTCCACAGCCCTTTTCACTGCTTTCTATAGGTGGAAGGAAATGTTTTGTGATTTCACAATTATATGGTTGGTAGCCAGCGATAATACTTTTTCAGATTCTTATGTTTGCTTTGACACAGGAGCTCCTTGACAAGTTTTGTTCTAGCTGGCGTGCAGCTGTACAAGAGGGGTCTTCTGTTGTACAGTCTTAACAGTTGGTATCTCAATGTATTTTAGAGTAGTCCTTTAATGGAGGCAAGTTCAAGCTTCCGACTTGTGTGTTTGGTAGCCTCTCTGGAAATACACTTGCTCTCCAGTTACTAAAAGAAGCCCAGCAAAGCTCCCACCGGGGATTTGGCTCTAAGCAGAGGGTTCAGGCTGGGAGCATCCTGCTCCAAGCCCCTCCTAAACTCACAGTTCAAGTTTTTTTCACTCTTAGGGTTTTAGAGGTTTTTGTTTTTTATGTGTGTGAGGGGAAATCCTGCGGCCGAGAGACAATGTTTTCGCTCTCTGTGTTCCAACCCCAGAAGCACCGCAGTGGGTCATGTCTGTGGGTCTCCAAGTGAAAGTTTCCCTCGGCCGGTCGCTACCCCAGGATGCGGCGCTGCGCTCCCTGTGCAAAATGGCCCTAGCAACCCATGGACGTTTTAAAAAGTCGCTTTGGTTTGTGAAAGAAATGCCAGCCATTAAACCCAGCGCAGTTTTTGCCCCGCCCCATTACGGACGGCCAAGGTACGCGCTCCCTCAAAGCGGAGGGCCCCGCCCCCGGCCCGGTCTGCCCAATGAGAAGGCGCAGGGTGGGAAAGGTTTCCCGCTCTGCCCCGCGCCGTCGTGACCTGGCGTTTCTACAAGAGTGGTGTGCCCAATGGGAAGCCGCCTTATTGCACCCTAAGTGTGCAGCGCGCTGACTGGTCGCCGCACCCGGTTGTGCCCGCCGGTACTTCCTGTCATGCTTTCCCAGGCGCGGTTGCATCATTGCGGGACGGGCGGCGCTGAGGTGAGTGGCGGCGGGACCCGGCCCCACTTCTGGGGCCGCTCTCCCGGGCCCCTCGCTGGCCGAGGGGGATGTCAGTGAGGCGGGGGGCGGCGCTGGGGACGTTGCGGGGTGTTCGGGGGCTTTTGGGGGCGCTTCATGCGGGAGCTGGTGCTGCGTGGTGCCTTTCTCCTTTGCCGTAAAGGTTATGTTTCCGTATTAGATATTTTACTTCTACGTTGTGGTTTAACCTGGCAGGCAGCTAAACACCACTCAGCCGCTCGTTCGCTCCCCCGCGGTGGGATGGGAGAGAGAATCAGAGGGTGAGAGTGAGAAAGCTCGGCTTGAGATAAAGACAGTTTAACAGGTAAAGCAAAAGCCGCTCAAGCAAAGCGAGACAAGGAATTCATTCTCTCCTTCCCATGGGCAGACAGGTGTTCAGCCATCTCCAGGAAAGCAGGGCTCCATCACACATAACGGTGAAGACAAATGTCATCGCACTGAACATCCCCCCCTTCTTCCACTAGCGTTATATGCTGATCATGATGTCGTATGGTATGGGATATCCCTTGGGTCAGTTGGGGTCAGTTGTCCCAGCCATGTCCCCTCCCAACCCCTTGTGTGCCCCCAGTGTCCTCACTGGTGGGGTGGGATGAGAAGCAGAAAAGACGTTGACTCTGTGTAAGCACTGCTCAGCGATAATGAAGACACCCATCGGTTATCAGCACTGTTTCCAGCACAAATCCTAAGCACAGCCCCACACTAGCTACAATGAAGAAAACTCTACCCCAGCCAAAACTGGCACACTTAGACTTAGCTGGGTGCTATACAGATTATTTGCTTTTTCTGGAATTTAGTGATTGTTTAAAGTAAGTACTTATTAAAAGTTAACAGATTTCCTTATTGCAGAGTTTAGTACCCATCAAGGCTTAATCTCATTAATTAGTTGAACAACCAGCCTAAGATGCCTTGCAGTGTGTAATATATGTCTTAAGCATTCCACTTCAGCATCCTTCTAACAGGTGAAATTCTTGAGGAAGGCATACTTTTGATTAGTGTTAGCTGTGACGGATTTGATGTTTCTATTGTCAGCATATATTGGCTCTGCAGCCACCCTGCCCAGAGCTTTCTGGAAACTGAAGAAAGCATATTTTTTTCAGTTTTCTTGGTGACATGCTTAGTAAGCGACTGTCAGGTAATAGCAGAGTTTAGTTAGCCCATAACAGCAGTGTTTACTAACTTAACTGACAGTAGTTTCTGAATTTTTAAAATATGTAGTTAAAAGTTATTTCAAAATAACCTATTTTTTGCATAATGACAAACTTTACACTTCTAATCAAGCTAGTTTGAAGGCAACAGAAAAATCCGCTGAAGAGATCATAAGATACAGAGTAAAACTGAGTTCTTGCATAGTACGAAATATATTTATGTCTAAACACAGTGAGTGGACTCAAACAGTGTTTTAGCAATCTTTTAATTGGTTTTTCAGCATAAAAAGAAACACTCCTTGCTGTAGGACAAATGGGCGATAGTTCATCTCGGGTGATGTTTCATCTTGAGTGATATGTTGAGATGAATTAAACTTGATAACTTTCCCTAAGCCATCTTCAAGTATCATGCTCAGCTTGAGTAGATTTCATTTACCTCTTTAGAAAGTAGAAACAGTCACTTCCTAGTTTCCCAGTTTAGTTTTCTGATCTGCTTACTTTGGGGCATATTTTTCAGTTGGAAAAGTCTGTAACTCCTCAGCTTTGTGACCCTTCAAATAGAAGAGTGGAATAATCAGGCTATTACCAGTCTGCTGTGAATAAGGTGTAAATAAAAATTTTTTGTTACCATCAAACCCAAAAGTTTTGTGAAGACAACAGTATTTTTCATTCTTTCCTGAAGTAATTACACTTATAAATTGCAGTGTTAGGGAGACTGGCCATGAGGGTGACAACTTTATGTCCTTTTGGAGAAGAAAAATGGATGATCTTTTTTTTTTTTAATGGAGTTTATTCTTGCATTTCCAACTATTTGGTGGTTTTTATAAAGTGCTAGTTAGAGTAGGATGAGATTATCCAGTTCAAAAAGATGTTTTAAAGATAGGTGTGCATGATTGGTTTGGTTTTTTTTCTCACCCATTCTCAGGTCTTTGATTAGTGGTGCAGTTTTATTCCCTGTATAAGGCATTAGCACAAGATTTTCAGAAGCAACACTTGTTCTGTAGCTTAGCATTCTGTTCCTATCCATCCTTCCTTTTGTTTTAAACTTGGTTGTTTCCATCAGTTCTAGGATCGGATGCTTTTGATTATCAGATGAACAGTTCAAAATATTGTTTCCCCAGAAATTGCTTTGCTTCAACTAAAAAGGCAGAAATGGGGAGCCTAGTTCTGTATGTATGTAAAATAGAGTGTTGTTGAGGAGTGGAGCCTCCTCCTAGTCTCTGGACGGATGTTTGTGCATAGGCCTCCTATGTATAGTTTGTGGGAGAAAGTGACTGGAACAAGGATAAGAGACTGATCATAAACCCCTTGAAATTAGGAGACCTTTTGTGCACTTTTAGTTCATACTGGTTCTTTATCGTTTCAGTTTCTCAGTCAACTAAATGAGTAATATCTTGAAATCTACTTTGTTTTAATCATCTATCTATGTGTGATGTATGTTAAGTCCAACGCAATTTTAATATACTGGTACAGTTCATTCATTTATTGAGTTTTTATTGAAAAATTAAATGTTGATTTTTTTTTTTTAATCTTAATATGTGAACCTCCACATTTTAACTTGCATTTACGGTTTAGTACTTTTTTTTTCTTCTAGATAAGAAGCCCAGCATAAGTTTGAGACTGCTGTAGTATAATCTACAAACTTTCATGCCTTTCCTATTGAATGTTATCTTTTAGAAAAAGTGAATGTACGTTAAAAAAAGAAGTTCCCCAGTGGTGCGTTGTCTTAAACTTCAAAACTTTTTGCTGGCAGAGAATGAATAGAAACAAGAAAACAAATCCCTCCTTGTGTTTACTAATCTGTATGTAAATTTGGAGTCTTGTCCAAAAGTTCTACTTTATTAGATGCATTTGTATAATAATTTCTGTAACATCATGTGTGATTTTTTTCCACTCAGTCTGTGTTCAAAGTAATGAATTGTGTCTGACTTTTTTTGAGTTAAAATACCTAGATTGCTTATAGTAATGAACTTCTTTGCTGTAGGTATACAAAATTATTCATATCTCGGTCTATAAACTGATTTCACTTATCCTGAACACAGAAGTCTTCATGTTTTGCTCTGCTGAGATTGAGCCATAGATAGATTTTAAATGTGGTTTAAGTCAATTGGTTTAAAAATTTTGTTTTGGAACTCAAAAAACTTATCCGTAGTGACTGTTACATATTAGTTCTCATCAGTAATTTTTTTCCTGATTCTGCCATAATAAAATTCTCTTGCAATATTGATAAAAGTGTGTATGAATTTGTGCCCTGTGGTTACTGGACACTGGTTTGTGCATACAGTGCTTCAGTTGGTAGAAATGGGCCAAAAGTGACACTGTGATTTACGCATGGAGTCTGTGATACGTGAGCAGCTTCCATAGCCCGGTCACAGTTACAGACTAAACCTTAAACATATGCTTAATTTATTCAATCATTGGGACTTGACAGCTGGGCCAGCTGCCAAAACATTTGCAGTCATCACTAAATTGTGAAGGCTGAGCTTGATTTAAGTAAAACCTGCAGATCCTTAGTCCTCTTAAGTCAGCTGGCTTGCAGGAAATAAGCCCAAATTCTTTTATCATCTCCATTGTCTCTGGCACTGATCAAATTACTGAGAAGTGGCATGGCCTAATTAGTGCATTGTTGAGTGCTTTGAGATATGATGATGAAAACTCTTGTACAAGTTGCATGTACTGCACTAAGACTGGTTAGTGCCTTTTTAAGAATTCATGCAGGCCATGTCCATGTGTTCCTTGTCAGCTTGTGATTTCCCCTCCAGCTGCTGTGTCACCTGTGTACAGAATTGTGGATTTCTCAGTGAATTTTCTTGTCTTGTTTGATAATTTGGGTTTATTGGTGGGGAGAATGATCTGTCATTAATACAAAAAGTATGAATGGTGGAATTTGCCTGTGTGTTTCATTTAGGGGCATGTTTTTTTTTATATGGGCTCAAGCATTGAGCTAGCAAGTTCTATTGTGTTCTGGGTTTCATTTAAGTAAATGTTTTGGCAGCATGTCAAATGTAACTTAAAGTATTGTCTTAATGTGTGTACATTTATTGGTGCTTAAGGTTGCTATTTGACAAACCTGAGTGAATTGGAAGACTTGGTCCCTTGGCCATTGCTTGTAATTCTACAATGCTAAGTGAAACTTGAGGCTAATGTGTAGTGCTCAGCTCATTCTGGTGGAAGTGCTAAGGAATAGCAACACTGAAGTTGGAAGGCCTGTTTTTTCTGTGCAGTCATCTATTATAACCTTCATAACCAGTTTTCTTCTGTAATGGAACCCCTGTCTTAAATATCCTTATTCCACAAAGCTTTTGCTGAAATTTGACCCCTTTGAATCTTGTAGCAGGTCTGGAACACCAGGCAGCTCTATTGTGTGTTTCTAATGATATTGAGGGTTCTCCTTCTTGTGTTGTAAAGAATGCTTGTACATAACTTTGCTTGTAGTGATTTTTGTTCACTTACCCAGAACTGAAGAATGGCTTTGGGCTCTGGTGGCCAAGACCCACCAAATATATTAAAAAAAAGCCTTCAGGTAATAGCCAGCAAGAAGCATCCCTTTGTGGCTTAGTTGCTTAGTTCTGACATACTTGTAAAACTGAAGGGGGGTACAGGGGGGTGAAGAGACTAGCAAGAGACTAGTAGTTTTGCCAGTACTCTGCAAGTTAGAGCTTTTCAAGATGCACAGCTGAGGTCTTTGAGCTTTTTCCTCATCTGTTTGTTCAAATTCTTCCCCACATGTTCATCTTTCATTGCAATGTGTTTCAACTATTCTGTCTGAAGTCTAGCTGCTTTTACGACCATCTGAGAATGGTGGCCTAGCTAGATGGGAAAATGCAAATGTTTTAAACCTTGAAATGGTAGGAGTAGATGTACAGTGAAAAGGAGCTGCCTCTTCACTAGTTTTAGTTCCTGCACTTAGAGTAAGGCTCACTAGTTCACTAACTGATGCTGAAAGGTCAGTTTGAACTTGGAAAGTTTAAAAAAGATCCAAACCCAAACCTGTAAATAAAAAAAATTTGCCATTTGACTGCTTTCTATAGGAAACAAAAATAAAAGCATAATAAAAAATTAACAACTGTAGGTGAGTGAATGGAGGATCTTTTTCCTGTTATAAAACTCGGGTACTAGGATATAAAAATTATTAGGCTTTTTTTTAGAATCTAATGCTTGCTTCTATGCCTACACTGAATCAAGCTCTTTGAAAAACTGAGATGTGGTTTGGTGATATGGATTTGTAAGACAGCAAATTGTATTTGTGAAGTAATTTTTTTTTTACCTCACTTCTGTTCAACATGTATTTATTTTTTCTCTGCTTGGTCATTGCTGGGAAAGAATGGTTCGACAAGTTCCAGAAAACATAACTTTTCCAAATGAGGAAGAGAAGATATTGGAGCTCTGGAAAAATCTCAATTGTTTCCAGGAATGCCTAAGGCAATCAAAGAATAGACCTAGGTAAGAATCTGCTAAAAGCTGTAGCAATTGTGTGTGACAGTGCAAGGTTGGCTTAGCTGTAATTACTTTTTTGTTTGCCTCAGTCCTGTTATCAACAGCTGCTGCCTTTGCAGATACCAGTCTTGGCTAATGTTGGTGTCATGTAGGTTACCGTTTATATTTCACTTTGTGAAGAAGCAACAGTGTTTGAACAGTAGTAATCAACCTGTAATTTCCTGCTTGGTGGGTTTATAAAATAAATCCTCAGGTAAGCAAGGACAATTCTTTCCTATGTCTGGCAGCTGTGGAGCAGCATGCAGGTACTTTCAGTAGTAATCTTGGTGGAACTGGCAATCGGTAGGAACTGAATGAGTTGAAATGTTCCCTTTAGTTCTACTGCCAACCTGATACCTGTGCTGACTCATAATATAAGAGGAAGAAATTGATGCTGTCCTAGTAAGACATAAAAAGCATAAGCATACAGATTTGCTCATCCTGTTTGAAGGTTTGATACTCAGTTTTTGATTTTATTAAGAATGTTTTCTTATGTTGTAGGTTTAACTTCTATGATGGCCCTCCATTTGCTACTGGGCTTCCACACTATGGCCATATTCTTGCAGGAACCATTAAAGACATAGTAACCAGATTTGCTCATCAGAGTGGTTTTTATGTTGACAGAAGATTTGGCTGGGATTGCCATGGCTTACCTGTGGTATGTGTAATAAATGTTCCTACAGATAGTTCTGTTGGTTCCTCTTTCCATGTTGTTACCTGCTTATCAATCATGTTTCTATTGCTCTTGTGCCTGGCTTTGTTGCTAAAAGAGAAATGGAAGTTTTGTCCAGTCTGCTTTGGCTTTTGCTTGTGTGGTGATTACAGGTGCTTCCTTCTCCAGGCACTCTGTTCATTACTATAAACGTGTATTTATTTGATATGTATTTCAGCAAATGTTTTTTGCTTTTTCTAAAGATACTAAAGAAACAATCACACTGGGGTTATCCTTTGAAATATCTGCTTAGTTGAACTGCAATTACTCATGAAATCTCAAAAAAGATAAAGGAGGCCCTTTATTTGTGTTCTATGCATCCTAATAAGGCTAAACTGCCTGGAGAAATCCTGAAAGCTTTTGATGACACTGTGGGATTTTTTTGTCTGGTTGTTTTCAATGCTCCCAGGAATATGAGATTGACAAGACTTTAGGCATTAAAGGGCCAGAGGATGTGGCAAAGATGGGGATTAAAGAATACAACAACCAGTGCAGAGGAATTGTGATGAGATACTCAAAGGAATGGGAAGTAAGTAAAGACTCAGTGCATATTCTGCTGTCTGTTTCTAATTGTATGTGTGTAGAAGTGTTTTTCAGCTGGGGTGAACTTCATCCTTCGATTTGGTGACATGCATAAAACTCATGTCTTTAGCTACTGTGTTTCTCACTGGTGATCCTGAAAGGGGAGCAAAAAGAACAATGTTGTGGCTCAGTACAGGGAGACTGCTGTGATGTCAAGAGGTTACTTTAAGGTGACCTAGAGCTCAAAATGTTCTAACTTGATCTATTGAGCATCTAATAGAGAAAACTTGTTCAATGTATCTTTATTTGTGTCTTCTCTTGTATAGAAAATTGAAAGTAAGATCTGATTTTGGTTTTTAAATGGAACCAGTAAAGGAAATGCACATTAACCTCCCTGCTTTTCTGCCCTGCCCTTTTCAGGTTTTTCATTGCCAGAGTGTAGGACTAAGCTTCTTTTCTGGAACAGCAGAAGTTCTAGCACCTGATTTTGTGTCAGAATGGGTGTAGATATAGGTGTGGGGAAACCCTCAGTCTTCCAAGTGAATATTGGTCTAAACTTTGCATCCCATAAATGTGGGAGAGAGCATTGGTCTGTGCAGACCCTTGAAGTGGGAGAGCTGTTCCAAGTAGATGGGTTATATATTTTAAGAGATGCATAGGTTTTTTTTTTCCTAACTCAGAATAATATTCATCCTGTGGGTAGAACCTGATGCTCCTTATTATTGTCCTTAGCAGTGTGACCCAAATAAAGTCTATTCAGCCCAATGCTTTGTATGTGCTGTCAGTCTGATATGTCTGTGAAGTGATGACTCTTTTCTATGGCTTTTTGGAGCTGAGAAGTGGCTCAGGTGCTTTCCTAGCTGTGCCACTGTATTACAGTGGCAGCACGCAATGGCTTGTGCCAAAGGAAGAATGGAAGAACAGGTCATTTTTTTTCCAGCTTTTGTGGCACAAGGCCCTTCCTAGGCCAAAGGATTTTTAATTTTTTTCCCCTTAGTTTATAATTCCTTAAGAGATTTTTTTTCCTTTGTGAATTTATCTAGCTACATTTTGAATCTAGGTATACTGACAGCCTCTACTCAATCTGTATCAAGGTATTCTCATACCTAGTTTGAAGAACTGTAGTTCTTCTATAATACAGTTTATCCAGTAAACCTTTATCTTCACCATCAGTTATTTCTTTTTCTATGCAGAATAGTTCTAATTATTTAGTTTTTCCTCATGCAGAAGCTGTTCTATGTCATTACAATCCTCTGTATGTTCTCTAGTCCTGCTCTTGATTGAAATAGTAATTTCTTATTTGAGTATCACTTGCCTGTTTTGTTTCCCTTGGGAGCGTTTTGAAGTTATGGCCAGTATCTGAAGAAACTACAGCTACCTGTAGAATAGCTGTGGCCTAAATCTAAGCGAGTGGCTGGAAGTGTGTATTTGAAAAAACAATATCATTCATCTATACTCTGAAATGTTATATTTCAAAAACATCATCAGTGTTTCTTTGTTGCTTTTCGAAATAAAAATAAAAAGACTCCTTCTGGTTCATGTTTTGTCTTCCATAGTTGTTCGTTTTAACTTGCTGTGTCTTCAGCAACTGGTATTTTTACTCTGCTGATGAGCCCAAATACTTAGTCTTTTGGATGGTAAATGGATTTTGGTTTTTTGTGCATGAACTTATGCATGTATGAGTGTGCATTTCCATATACAGTCATGTAGTTCAGATTATTAATAAAAATAATGAAATTTAAATATCTTGTGATTTGGCTGGTAATAAAATCAAATATTTTGGGATAGTGTTAGGAGAGGAATTCCGAACATTCCTATTGGAGATATTGTTTCTTTTGTCTGGAGTGGCTAGCAAAAGTTTAAACCTTACGGAAAAAAACCAGAAAAAGTTCCTTGTTTATCTTTCAGTGCTGAGACCAAACATGATACTTCAACTTCATGGATCCTTGTACTAATCAGTCCTAGGTTTTGGATCTTAATAGTGGAATGTCACAGTGGCTTAAAGGTCAAAATCAAAACTGATATATTTCAGGAGCTCAGGTGTTATGTGAAAATATAGAGGTGAGAAAATTGGCTTGCTTTGTTTTCACTTTACTAGTTTGAAATTCAGTATAGTCTGTCTAACAGTATCAGGACAGGTGTCTCTGGGCTTGGTTATTTGCAGCGCTAGGGGTTCTGATAACTGTGAAATTAGCAAGAGAGCCTCTTGTCCAAGTGAATCCCATAGCTAGCTTATTACTAGTTTTCACACCCTGTGCCAGTGGACATGACCATAATGTGTCCTGGGACAAGGACTAACACCTGTCAGTCTTGTGATCTCTGGCAGCCCTGTCAGATTTGGGAAGTCAAAGAAGGCAGCTGGCCTTGGAATAGTTATAACTTCTTGGGACATATCAGTTTCTTTCAGCATTTCTTTGTCTTCGAATTACATCATGTTTTCATGTAACTGGAAGCTGATAGGCTGTGTGTTCTGGATTTTTACTGTCTCTGTAACAAGTAGTCATAAAAATAGAAGCAAGACCACTGTAATCAAAAGCAATTCTCAGGCATTTGACCCTTGGCCTTGAATGATCCACCATTTCTACTTGAGTGATCCAAGAGATTCACCATTTCTGTTTAGTAGTGTTGAACATGTTTGCCCATTATGTGACCTTGGTTCTAAACAGTTATGTTCATGGTTTCATTCTGTGCTTATTTTTGCCTGTTTAAATACACTGTTTGGAACTATTGTCAGACTAAAATATTTCATCGATGCCCCATACCAATGAAACACTTAAAAATCAAGCTGTTTTACAGCATAAATATTGGAAATGTATCATGATCTTTAATGTCAAGATGCCTTTCATTCTGTGTGTTTGTTTCCTAACAGTTCAGTGTTACCAGATTAGGACGCTGGATTGATTTTGAAAATGACTATAAAACTCTTTATCCTGGGTTCATGGAGTCTGTATGGTAAGTTAACTTACATACATTGCATATATGCTTTATAAATTTGAGATGTTAAGAAGGCTTCAATTATTGTAAACATGTGTTGGTCCATTTATCAGTAGAAATGTTTTGAAACATGCAAATTCAGATAAACATTGGGCAAAGTAATGAAGGTGATGTGAAATCTCTTGATGTCAAAGTGACGGAATTAATTGGCCTACCTCTGTCTTCTTCAGGATAGTAGGGTTTTTCAGAATAAAGTGAGCCATGAAATCTTACTGTTCCATGTCAACTTAAAAGCAATTCTGAAGATCTACTAATATGGTCCTTGCTTGGTTTAGGAAATTACATTGTATCTCTACATTCTTGATGTTGGTCACAGTCAGCTGCAAATGGGCAAACTGTCCAAATTCAGTTTAGCTCTAAATTTCTTCTTCAAACCTGAATTTAGAGGCTGGGAATCTGCTGTTATCTTTTTTCTTGGCAGCATAGTTTGACAACTGTCTTCGACTCCTGGTGGAGAGCTAAGTAAAGTTCAGGTACTTTGGCAATGTAATCAGGGTGACTGTTGGAATTCCAAAGGACAAGACAACCTTACAGGTTAAGGATAAAAAAATTGACCTAACACAGTGAAGAAATGGAACATTGAGTCCTTCAGGTTATAGAATTACAAGGTGGATTGAGGGAGAGGTTTAGCAGAGTATATGCTGACAAAAAGCCATTGAAAAGCAAATTATATGCACGTTGAAGTATTACTTACGTTCTTTAGTATTTTACTAATAACCTTTAATTGTATAGTTGGTTACATACAGTTCTGATAAAGGATTGACGGAACTTCTAGATGTGTCTGAAGCTGTTGTAGAGGGCTGAAGTGTCAGTGAGTTTTCAGAGTTTTCAATGCCTTTTCAATTTGAAAAGGCAGTGGGAAGGAAGCAGATGTTTAACTAACTTAGCTGAAGAAACTCTGCATAATGTTAAAGCTAAGACTGACAAGTAATCTTCCTTTTATAAGTTATAAAAATACTTAGTGGCACCTTAAATCCTGTTTAACTAGCATCTTCCAAGGACCATTTAAAAAACAAACTTGACTTGAACTAGCTGCAGGCTCTCATAATAGCCCAAGCTTTTTTTTTTGTGGGTTGTTCTCTCCCCACCCTGCGTTTGAAAGACAATTTCTAATCTTTCACTTGGCTTGCAGAGGTTACTTTCTCTAATGCTTGCTTTGGATACAGACCAAAATATAAACTTTGGATGTGAAATCTCTGTGGTAGGAGATTTCGGGAAGTATGTAGACAGACAACCTCTTAATTTTGTACATTTTTGCTTCCTGATGCTATTAATTTACTGTGTAATTATGTAATGAAATACATTTTTAAGAGTCTATTTTTAAAAATTAGGTTTTCTGGAAACTCATCTAAGTCTTGGAGGGGCATGTTACAATGCCATTGCCAGCTTGCTTTCCAGTAGAACAGGAGGTGGAACCACTGGTGTTTGTACAGAGTGGATGGAGGAGGGGAATGGGAAAGGAATGTGGGATGCCTGTTTTAATGCTAAGGGAGATAATACTTAGAAAGCACTGTAACTGTAGTTATAGTCATGCTTTGGATGGGGTGATGTACAATTTTCTAAAAAAAAATTAGGTCGTTACCTAGGCAATCACCAGACTGAAAATCTGTGTTACTGAAGTTACATTTTATGTCCATTAGGAGTGTTCCTTTGAATGGTAGATTCTAGTGTGCTTCTCTTCCAATTGACTTGATGGGTTTTTAATACAAGTTCCTTTTAGAACTTCTTTTAACTTAAAAACTTTAGTGTCCAGCTAAGTATGGAAGAGAAACTTCAGATTAATTTCTGCATTGAGTGTAACCTGTTGACCATATTGGTCAACTGGCCTGTCCAGTGCTTTATCTCTTTTTTCCTGCTTGTGGGAGTAGAATGCTACTTTTAGGCCCAGAAAAAAACCAGTGATGATGATAATGGCAGTGATCATGGACCATGGCAACCATGGATTTTGTGGTTAAAACATGGTAAGAATTTAGTCTTTAGTGTTTTAATCAGCTAAACCTGTTTAGGTTTGTGGGGTGTTTTTTTTTTTTGTCTCTAGCTGTTCCTGAGGCTTGCAGTTCTGGAGTGGTCTCAGCTGGAATTTCTAGCTTTCTCTGCGACATGTTTTCATCCATTATGTTTATGTTGAGTTCAGTGAGCTAATGTAATACTTATGATAAATGTTGTTTCTAGTGGTGGCTGATCTTATCAAAACTATTTACACTTGAAATAGGTTAGGACTCAGACAGCAAACATATTTTATTAGTATTACCTTGTTTTTAGAGGTACTGTATACAAGCTCAGGATGCGAGAGAGCATTCTTTTTCATATTTTATAATGGGTTTGTTGGAAGTGCTTGCTTGGTAAGCATTTTGGTACTGTGCCATATATGGTGCCTGACAGTAGAATGAATTTTCAGCCTGCGAGATTTTGACTTAAAACAAAACTTCATCCAGTGATAAAATTGTGGCATCCTGGCAGAATTTTTCAGGGGAACGTTAAATGTTGGTGTCATTAAGCAGTGATAATGCAGTGTGAAGATATAATCAACTCCTCATGTCTTACAGAATTAGAACTTAAAAGTTCTAAATAAATAGAACTCGTATATCCATCCTGCAGCCAGCTTGAATCTCAATGAAAATGTGTCATTCACTGAAAACAGTACAATGAGAATGGTGTTCTTGAGCTAGCATGGAACAAACACGCAATATATTCTTGCTTTTTTTACATATACAGCTCATGAGAAGGATACAGTGAAATTGAGAGCAGTTTGATGTAATGTTAAACTTCTTACTGATCTACAGCTGGTCTGAGTAGTACAGTGAGTTTTGGGAAAACAACTAGTAAATTGTCTTCACTACTGGCTTATTACATAGTTCTCAGGCTGGCTGTGAGTTTGCACCTCAAGAACAGTTCTCCCTGGCCACTGAGGAAACAGTCTGAAGTGCTGAGGAGAGGAGGGGAATAGCTCTGTGGTCAGAACTGTGGGCTGTTTCTAGGTCTGAGGACTAGGGGTTTTAATTTCCTCCCGTGCGCAATTTTAGGGTTAGTTAAAGAGCTTTCGATCACCATCTAGTGGCTAAATTCAGCAATTGCAGTCTGAGCATAATTCAATTTTAAAAACTGTTCTAAGTTCTGTATATGTTTTGAAAGACTTGCTTGTATGGTGTAAAACCACGGTGGAAACACTTCTTAGCTACTTGTTTACCCTAAGAAGATACTCTTGAGTTCTTATGTGATAACACTAGATAATAGATGGGGAGAGAAAGAAAAACAATCCTAATTGGTACTTTACTTGTTTGAGATAATGGCTGTGGGTGGAAGATTGCTGTTTACTGTGAAAAAGCACCTTCGGTGGTGAGCGTTTTGTCTATTTCTGCCTTCCTTCCACCGGATCCACCTCAGTTGTTCCAGCTTCAGTTTTCCTTTTAGGTTTGTTATTAAGAGGGGACTTCTTTCCTTCCTTACCAGGTGTGGCCTTTGGCCTTGCAGCCCTGCACTTCAATGTCCTGTAGTAATGTCAGGCTCAGGGCACTACTGCACTCTTGTAGACTGCAGCTGAGGAGGTTGTAGGTAGCTCCTGAAAGTAGAACATTTGCCTTGGGTTGCCTGACTCCCTATATGTAGCTTTGTTTTTGTTTTGGCATGACGTTTTTTTCATACTTCCTACTCTCAAGATGGGCTCTGTCACTAAATGCCAGTGTCCAGCTGCCTTGGCCCTTCTCATGAGAAGGTAAATGGGGACTCCCTGTTGAGAGGAGGCCTGGTTTGTTGTAAAGATCAAAGCAACTGGATTGTTATGTTGTTTTTTTCTTAGCTGTGTAAGCAATAGAAGTAGCTTTCTGACTTTTTGTTTTCTCTGTGGTGTTTATCCAGCACTAAACCAGAATGATTTCAGAACAACAGATTTCAGGGTCCGAATAGGAATCACTCTTGTGTTTTATGTATTCCATAACACTGTAGTGACTCTCTAGAGAGTTACTGTTTGTAAGAAATCTGCTTTGCCCATTTTTCTGCTGGCTATCTGCATTTTTTCTCATACTCTTCATTTTGCGCATTTAGTGCTCTATTCCCCTTGTTATCTTCACACCATTCCAGTCCTTGTTGTTTTACTGCCTTGCCTCTATTTTGAAGGAGGAATATACTGAACTCCTCCTTAGTTGGATGATCCTTGGGGTAAGTCTAGCATCAGTTTAAGATATTTCTATTCTCTGCTGTACAGGTATTTTGCACTTCTGGCTTGATCCAGAATCATTCAACACACTGATCCAAAGATTACATCAGGAAATCCCCTCACGCTTGCTAGTTGAGAGCTTGGAGGGTAGACCTGGAGCAGACTGATCTCCATATGCTGGAATTTTAAAGCTTTCACTGGTAGTTGAACATAAGACTTGACAAATTCTGTCCTTAACGATTCTTATGCCCCAGAACAAATGCTTTTCCCGTCTTTGTTGTAAAGGTGTCTTTCAAAGATGCTAGCCTAAAGACAGGCTGTCTGTGTTTGTTATTGGGCTTAATGTTCCTCTTATGCTTGTGCTTTTTTGACTCATTTCCAATGCTGTTTGAGTCCTTTCCCTGTTTTGATCATTGTGCATCTGTTTTTGATTGTTGCTTTCTTTTTCATTTCATCTTGTCTTTCCAGCGTGGCTTGTGAGTCACAAGAGAACCTTCTTCTCAGAACCCCTGCTGCTTATGGTGCTGTTTGGATGCAGTCTGCTTGCTGAACTGTGTAGATGACAGGGATTCTTACCTGTTCTGGTGTTTGTGATTTTTTTTTTTAATTAAAAAAAAGTCTCCAGAGGCTGTTAAATTGTAATTTCATCTTGAGATGAACTGATACTAGGTCACACAGCAGTAGTTCTGTTCATTTATCTATACTACAATGGATACGTTGAAATAATACACTTCTAGATTCTGCTGTTGTAATGTTTTGCCCACCTTACTTTTAGCCTTTGTCAGTAACTGACTTCACAATTCTTGGTGTTTTTTTTCTTTAAAAATAAAAAAGGGAAGCACTTGGAGCTTGAAAAGAATTTTTCAATATTAGTAATGAGTACTTTCATTTTCTGGAATACTAGAGGTTTTCAAACCCTTAGAAAACCCTTAGATACAGAGTCATTGTAAACAGAACTACTCGATAACTTGATACCCCAAAGGAATGGCATTAAGAATTTGAGAAGCTCTAAGATCAAATCCTTCTTTCATGTGAATGTACGTGTTTGAAGAAGGCAACTTGATTTTGCATCTGCTAGGAGATACTCTGGGATGTTGGATTTTGTGTGGAATGCCAAGGGTGTTATGAATAGTGCACTGACAGATTCAGTATCTCTGGGAAGCAGAAACTCCCTTTGTAGAAGTTTTATTATATCCATGTGGTGTTTGCATGGTGTGTATGTGACTTGGAAAAACGAATATTGTAGCAAAATTCTAATTTCTTGGAAGTTATGGCTATGGAGAGAAAGTAACTCACAGTCTTGGTTACTGACTGGCCTCAAACCAGTTGTATCCCCTCGTGACAGTTTAGGAGCAATAAATACGTATTTTCAGTTTGTGCCATGCTTTTTAGAAGTTAAAGCTACCTTGCATCTCTAGGGACGAGATTATCTGGTAACAAGTGAAATATGTATCTTGAGATCACCTTTTTTCTAACCTCATTTTTCTTCAATACATATGTAAATGCTGCTCCTGCAGCCAAGAGGATGCAACTAAATTTACTTACATTTGAGGAGAAACATAGCAGAAGTAGGACAACAGGCTTTGATTTCTAACTTCTGTGAACAAACATTTTGTCAGTAGAAAGGAGCTCTGTGGTTTTGTTAGCTTACTTCTTTCTGAAAGGACTGCAGTTTCAACTTTGACTTACAAACCCAGAGTGTCTTTTTTGCAAATTGTCAACATTTTGCAAACATAAGGGTCAAAACACTGTTTGACAGGGTAATGTCTAAAATACTGTGTGTTGAATTTTTAAGCAAAACATGATGTCTATCTACCGGTGACTCTTATTGTTAGAGCTAGTTTCACCTTTAGCAGTTGCATTTTTAGATGGGCAGTGCTGCTGCAGGAAGCTCTTTGGGAGTCATCTGTACATTTCTGATGGTCACACAAGAACTGTTCTCAGAACCTTTCTTAAGGACACCAGTTAGGCATTTTTTAAGAAGTTTTTTGTAGTGATAATGAGGGCTAATGAGCAGCAATCTTGACTCAATCGCAATTCTGCTTGCTATGTTGGAATGATTGTCTGAGAGTAGAGGTTATGATAAACTACAAATGAGTGGTGGTTACGAATTGTAATGAGAGCTCTGAAGAACGATGTGGTTTGAAATCCCATCTTTTTGCTTGGCAGTGGAACAGCTGGGGTTCACTTGTTTTGCAATACGGCAGAATCACCACAAGAGGGAGATGCTGGCTTGGATTTTTAACTTGGCAGCTCCATCTAGTGTTCACCTTTCCTGAAGTTTACAGTTACATTTACGGCTGAATTAAATATTCAGCGTTTCTCCGAGTAGTTTTCTTCTATGCTGTTAGTAGGCAGTGTTCTTCAGAAAGCCAAGTGGAGCTTTTTTCTATAGATATTTTAGTTAACTGTTTTTGAAAGGCAAGTAGAACACCTTCAGTATAAATGCTGTCACTTGTCACAGTCTGCATTAATTATGCTCTGAGATGGTAAGCATACATTTTAAAGATTTTAATTTTTTTTAACCTGCAGGAAAACTTCTGCAGTTAGGCAGCTCAAATGTATATGCTGAAAGCTGTATTCCTGAATAATTTTTATAAAAGACTGATTTATCTTTATGCAAGTTTAAGTTGATATGGTCTGTGTTGTAAAACAGATGGACTCACTGCTGTGTTTTGAATTTGGGTTAGGGGTCAGGCAGCCAGCCACAGCTTGACTGTGGGTGATGTTTATTACTTTAACAAAATTACTTTTGAGTTGTGTGTGTAAGGTAAGCCACCTTTGTTGGAGCGCACAGCTCTGAAAGACTTCTGGGTTTGGCTCCTCTGTGGCAGAACTTGATGCTGCTGAGGGTCTCTGAGGCTTTATCCATCCAAGAGTTCAGATTATTTTTAATGATGTTAGTGACCACTCAGGAAATTTTAGACTTTTACTAGAGGTCCATGGATGAGTCTGTGTGGATTACATGTCTTTTTCCATATGACGTTCTGTATTTTCTCCAACTGTCTGATCTGCAGGGTAATAATTACTCTGATTAAGGTACTGTATGACTTCCATGATGACATGCCAGGGCATATCTTTTCATGTTCTTGTTTAAGGCTGCACATACAAATCAGTGCCATGGTCTCCTTGCATTTTGTCTTGAGGATTATAATTTCAAACTTAGAAAGTGAGATGCTGACTTAAATACAGGTCCAGATTCTCAAAACCAACAACCTGCAGGAAAAAAATGCTGCTTGCCGTGATGGGGTTGGTTGCTTATCAATGAGCTATTTATCTGGAAAGGGACTCAGAAAAGTGATCAGCATGGTTTGAAAACATAGTTTGAATAAAGGAGTTTTTCAAGTCAGCAGTGTTTAACAATTTGGATGTGGAATTTGAAATGGCTGCAGAAATCTGATTTTTTGATTTGAAATTGGCATGATTATTTAAGGCTTGCCCTCTCCTGCCTTTACTTTTAAGGTAGCCAACCTTCAGACTGTACCACTAATTGTGCCAGTCAGTGAGACCTGATATTCTGACAGATGTTGATGATCCTTTAGCAAACGCTGCAGTATTCAGATACAGAGAAATGTGGGGGTTTGTCCATCACATGGACGCCCTGTGAGTTGCTATGTGAAGCACGTTTCTCTTCCAGTTTTCAGACATCTGGAGCATTGACTGAATTTGTCATATTGTAATACTATGTGCTGTCTTGATTATTGTAAGAAGATGTAAGGATCCAAATATGCTACAGACTATATTGAAGATTTCATAGATTTAAAGCTTGATGTGAAACTGTGGTCTTGGACAGGAACTGAGTCCAGAGTGAGATGAGCTAACAAAGGAGAATGTTAATGTAAATTGTGGGAGCATAAAACTGAGTTCGTTACTCTGCATAGTTAGCTGTGCTCTCTTGTGAAAAATGCTCTTCAGATTGTTGGAATTTACTCGGGGTAGGTTGCAGGTATCTCTAACCTGTATCTGTCTCTCTCCTGTAGCACTGGTTGCTGTAGTAGGTGCTTAAGATCATGTGATAAGTGAGCAGCCATGTCACTACATGTCTTGTCTCTAAACTATGACTGATTTCAGTCTTGTTAATAGTTCAAATTTCAGGTCGTTGTTGTATTCAGAAAATGTGAGAAAGATTAATCAGCAATACAGATTTACGTTTCATCTAAATACTATGTGCTGTGCCGTCAGTGCATGGAAAACCAAACTGGTGAATAAGCTAAAGCTAAAAATCAGCCGGAAATACACTTGCAATCAATTTATCTCTTTTCTTTTGACTTGCAAATATTGTCTTCAGTTGATGATTGATTGTTTAAAAAAGGTGTCATTCAGAATGGCACCCCAGCTAGAGCAGAGCCCCATTTTGCAGTTGATTTATTGAATTTGAAACACCAGGTACTATTCCATGTTCCTTGTTTACTTCCAGGTGGGTTTTCAAGCAGCTGTATGACAAAGGACTGGTGTATAGAGGTGTTAAGGTCATGCCTTTTTCAACTGCATGCAACACGCCACTGTCAAACTTTGAGTCCCATCAGAATTATAAGGTAAGTCAGTATATGCGTACATTATATGTTGCAATCAGATTTCTCTATTTTTTTCAGTTTAGATTTGGAAAGATTTAGTATCTTTTGCTTGGTGGTACATAAGCCTATTATTATACTCCAAATTGGTAGCAAAAACATAGGTAAATGGGTTAGTTTTTATTATATTTTGCTGCGTTTGTCTAGATTGCTTGATCTCAGCCTTCCTTCCGTTCTTCTTGGTTACTACTTATATATGTAAAATACATGCTTTGTTTTATTCTGGTAAATTACTCTCACTTCCTTTCTGAGCTCTCAAGGTGAGTATTGCACCATGTTGGGTTTTCATGGTAAATACTGAGAGGAGAGGTACAGCTGTCCCTTTCTGTGCAGACAGGAAAAGAGGAAGGTCCTTGGCAGAGCTGAAATCTCCTCTGAGGGGATTAATAAGAATTTTCAAAGACTGTGTTTGGTTGTAGTACAGTAGGATAATTGCTCTTTTAAGAATCATTACTTTAGATTGAGAAATTCCAGGTAATGTTTTACCTAATATAATGCATGGTATACTATGGTTTATAAGATGTTCCTTTAAAAATGAATGACTAGATATAGCAGGTGCAGCTTCTTATTTGCAACAAACTTGTATTTGCATATGTGAAGGAAGACCCTGTGTCCCAGTTTTCCAAATTTCATGTTAGTCTGTGGACAGAGGTTTTGGATCCTTTTCTAATCCCCATCCAGGCCTCTGTGTCCTTACATCATAAATCTTTCACTTGCATTGTTACAGCAGAGAGCTAGCAAGAACTGTACATCTGGTCTTTTTTACATCTTGCCTAAAAAAGGTCAATTTGCTGGCCAAAAATAGTGTTTTTAAAACAAATGTTTAAATAGACTTGCAGTACAATGCAGTCCACAGATACTAGAGCTTTCAGTATTGCTGAGGGGTATTTACCCATACTGAAGAATGCAGGTTTTGTGACTTAAGACAGTGAGACCTGCAGTGATATCTCAATATCTGTGTCTGTCTGACAACTGAATTACTTTGCTTGTACTTATGAACTGACATTTCATATAGGCTCAGATTAGTGAGCCTTCTTTAGAACAAACTCTGTGGGTGTGTGGTTTTTTTTGTGTCTACACCCCTTCTCCATAGAGCAAAGCTCCTTCTTCTTGAGTCTTAATGAAATATTTAGATGCTATTTCTTACTTTAGAACCAATACAGCATGTGTGGAGTGTCCTGCTCTGCCACTTTGTGCAAAAATGATCTTTTTCGTCTGCTAGAGGTGGTATTTTGAAGACTGAAATGTTGAGGGTCTGTAAGCTGCATGACTTAGTCTTGGTGAGACCAATAATTTCTGGGTGTAAGGCAGCTGTTATATTTCTCACTGTAGAAAGCAGGCTTTGGTTTCTGTTTATTGATCCTGTGAGAAACAGGACACAAATTTTGAGAAACAGGACATGAGAAGCATTTTTAGAAACTGAGTTAAGTTAAAATGTACACATGAGTAAACTATTTTAGCAACTTGTGTTACACTTAATTGAAGAAGAGTTGTCTTCATATTAAAACAGGCATAATTTTGTGAACAAATAGAATATTATACAGTGTCATTGATTGGCAGCCTGGATGTTATTTTTTTTATGGCTTGCCATTTGTTTTTATCTGCCTGGTCAACTCAGTGCTTCAGTAAAATGAAGTGAATAGCCTACAGTGTTGTTTAACAATTGGTGGAGACACAACAGTAGTGATGGCTTGATCTTTGCTTGGTACTGAGCGTGGCTGAAGAGTTATGTAATATTTATGTTTTACTTCTGACTGCACCAGATGTTCGCAGAAAATTCCCCCTGGAGCAGCTATTAGCTCAGACATAAGTAGCTGTCTGTACTATGATGCTATTAACTGTTCCATGATGCTGGATGGAAACCAGAGTGCTTTGCACTAGAAATGATGGGGACAGAGGACCTATTCATGTGTTTGGGATCTGTCCACATGACACCCACTTTTGTTGAGCATTTAAAATTAATAGTGAAAATTTCACATTTGCAAGATCAGAAGTTTTTTTCAATTTTTCAATCTCCTCTTCTTAACATGTGACGTGAACTAATAGGACTGTACCTGTCTGAAAGAAAGACTTGTTTTCAGGGGATTCTTTTGACTCATTTGGAGGAGAATTTTATTTTTATGGAGTAGCTGACAAAGTTTCCTTCCAGAGATTATTTTGCTCTTAAATATTGATGTACTCTTGTTTTTAAGTACTCAACTTCTTTTCCTGTGTTAACAATAGCTTCTTAATAAGAGATTGCATTTTCCTAAGTGATGAGTATTCTTCCTACTCCCTGAGGAAGGAGAGAAAAAGCTGAGAAAAGGCTTTGTGTAGCAGTATCTGAGAAACTGCTGATTTTCCTGACAGTTAAGATTGATTATAAACTTCTAAAATGGGATTATAAGAGGTACCTGAGGGAACTGGCGCTCAGCTCTCTGTGGTGTTTTGGCAGCCAATTCCCAAAATCTCACAGCTAATCTGAATTTTTAGCCCTGTGGCCTTGTAGGCCTGAGAGTTTGCACTGGTATAACAGAGCAGCATTGTGATTTTCTGTCTGAGCTTTCTTAAGCTGCCATTTCACCTTCTACCACTACAGTGATGAACTAAGCAAGTTGCGAGAATAAGTTTTGGTGGGTGGTAGTAATAGTTGCTACTTTTTAGATTTATATTTTCTCACTGTACATGCAGTAAACCCTTTTTTGCCCCCTCTTTTTCCCCCCTTTGACTTTACCTTGTTTTAAAGGATGTTCAAGATCCGTCGGTGATTGTGAGCTTCCCACTGGATGAAGACACAAGTGTGTCTCTTGTTGCTTGGACCACTACTCCTTGGACCTTGCCTAGTAATTTGGCCCTTTGCGTTAATCCAGAATTGCAATATGTAAAATTGAGAGGCAAGTGTTAACTGAAGGTGACATAATGAACATTTCTTTCTTCAGTGCCTGTGAATCTGTACTTATATTTTGTATGATACTGCTTTATGCTAAATTTGTAGCACTTTGCTGGGGTTGGATCAGTGTTACTTTGAAGGATGAGATTTACTTCCTATATGGCTGATGATTTCCAACTGCCATGCTCTTTATTTTACAGTCATTGTGAGAACTGTTCCCTAAAAATAATGATAGAAGAGATAAAGAACAAGAGCAAATGTTTTATCTATCGTCTTAAAGTTGCACTATATTTAGGAGATGGGGAAGTGTGGCTGGGTGCCCCCGACTATTTTTCTTCCCCCCTTTCTTGGGGCTTAGACTCATGAACAAGTTACTGCTATGTGACAGCTAAGTTGCAGCAACTGAACGTCTCTGTACTCTTAACCAATAACAGACCCAAGATGTCACATGCTAGTCTCAACCTGACTGAACTGTGTTTTGTAGCACAAATACAAGGCAAGGTATATACTGTAGTTTCCAATGTAAGAGTATATTTGACCAAGTGCTTTGGCTTACCCATGGACCATTTGGCTGTGCCTGACTAAACAAATTGTACTATAAGGTAATCTCTTTCATGAGAGCACCCAGCACTTCAGGAATTGTATGCAACACACTCTGTAGGGTGCCTAAACAATATAGGCTGTTGCTTTTCTCATTACAGCTTCAAGTAGTTTTCTAGGGATTGCAGTTCCACTTTTTTCTTTCAGTTGGCAATGGTGTATGTTATAGTGTGTCTTCCTTTTTGCTTGTGAAAGGATTTATTTTATTCTCGAAATGCAGTTGTCTCTAATTATATCTTAGTCTACACCCCCCCCCCTTTTTTTAATAAAAAAGGAATTTGGATAAAAGTACTTCTCGCATTGCTGTTTTCAGATTCTCCCAAACTGCTCACCTTTCCTGACTTCTCAGTGCACATTGAGAGAAAAAAAAGAAAAGGACACACCCCCTTCTTGTCTTCCCAGATAGTTAAGTTAATGATGGCATTTAATCCAGAGTAAAAAAAATGCCAGAAATTTAAAGGAATAATTTCCAGTTCCAGCATAACAATATGGATCTAATGTGTGCCTAAGGAGATGTTAAACATGAAAAGTTGCAGAGGTCTTTACCCTGAACTCCAGGTGTTTGGTTTTCTTTGTTTTAAGAGAACTAAATATGTTTTAGTTCGGAAAGGTTTTAACATTAATTTGGTCATCTCAAAGAGAGTTATTGAGTACTTTCAGAAAAAACACCTATACCTGCCTGAGATGCTGAGTTGATGGGTATGGGTGTCTTTGCCCTATAGCCTGCTAGTGGGATGGTGACCCTGACTAAGTTGGTAGGGTAATACTCTGAAAAAAATTTGTCATTGAAGTAAGAGACCAGGGTTATCTGGGAGTAGGAAATGAGTTTCCCTCATAACATTTCACTTTTTATTTGTTTACTTTCTTTAAAAAGAAATCCAAGCATAAAATTGATTGGAATAATAAATCTCAAAAAGGCAGTATAAAGTGCAATCACTACCCCAAATGTCAACTTAATAATATTGATTTTATGTAGTAATTGCCCATCTTTCAATTGTTTCCCTCTGTTTCAGTTACATACACCGAAATTTCTCTGTTGCTTTTCTTTGGAACACTGGGAACAGACATCATAGGGTATTTCTGCCTCTTGAACAAAAACACACATTGAAAATCAGTGGACTGGGTTTGATTGTGTTGTTTCTGTTTAAACTTAACTTTTCAAAAGTGTTGGTTAAGTGGCTGTATGGGGAAGAAGCAACTGGAAACTAGTGGTTGATCAGCAGGATTATTCTGGGCAGTTTTACAGCTAATATACCATCTTGCATAAATTGAAAGGTTTTGTAATGGAGCAAATGAGGGTATTAAATTGAGATTTATGTAACTTTTTTGTTTTATTTTATATTCTAGATAATGCCACAGAAAAGATTTACATTTTGATGGAATCCAGGCTGATAGCACTGTACAAATCTGACAGTGAATATGAGATACTTGACAGGCAAGTACTTAAATGATTACACACTTCTTAACTTCAGTATTTTTATAGATCAGAAATTAAATGTTTCAAGAAGTTGGATTTTGCAGTTATCTAAAGATGGGTTTCCCTGCATGTATGTATATCTTGCAAAAATCTATAAAAGAGATTGAAATTTACTAGAACAAATTGGTCTGGTACATGAAGCTACAAATAGAAGTTGTTTCACTGGATCATTGTAATGTAGTGGGGGGAAAAAAAGGGTTCCTTAGTCCTTCCTTTTCCTGTATGTTTTTTTAAGAAAGGCATTAATTTAAAAGTCTGAAAAAAACCTGGAGAGTGTCCAAATGCTGAATTGTGCAAATATTTAAAAGGAAATGGGCAAAAGCAAAACTATTGTCCTTAGCAAGCAAATACTGCTTCCATAGGATGGTCTAAGTTATGTAGCTAGTGGCAAATAATGCTTTCTGAAGACTGCTTATTCATCTTGGTTCAGTGGAAAGACATGAATTATTAAGTAAGTCAGGCTGTATAGGGGATGCAGGTATTAAATTCTGTAGCTCTTAGGCAAAATATGTAGCTTGGCTTCTCAAATCTTTTGTATAAAACATCAACCTGTTAAAGAGGTAAAAGACAATGAATATTTATTTGCCCACTTTATTCAGTTCTCTGTGGTGGCGGGGGAGAAACAAATGAAAAAACCCCAAACAAAACCAAAAATCAAACCAATAAAACACAAACAAACCCAACAAAAGACCCACACAACACAAAACCACAATAAAACAAACAAAAAATAACTTGAAATTTTTTTGAGAATAACAAGCCTTCCTCACTGGCATCAGTTATTTTTATTTTTATATTTTTTTACTAAGCAGTTGAAAGCTTTACAACATGTAAAAAACATTTTTAAAAAAGGAGGATACATGTTATTTCAGCTAAGCAATTACATGTAGTCATTGAATTAGAGGAATACAGAACTGGAATGTTTGCTTAAGATGTTACCTGCTCTGCCTCATACTGTGACAGTTAGTAATTCTTATTTTGTGTTTCTGCATTGATTCTCCTCCCTGCCTGCCCCTGCAACTGAGTTATCTTCATCCATCACTTACTCTGTAGCAATTTAAGCTGGTACTCCATTTATAAAGATGATTTTCAGTGTTGTCATTCATCAGGGTTGACAGAACTTCTGATCTCCAGAATTTTTTCGTCCCTTCAGAGTCACCGGTAAAACCATTGAACAGTGTCAGCATTGTGACAGTCTCTGCCAGGGTACCACTGGAAATTTTCTTTCAGTCTCATACTGAATTAAGAATAACTCTTTCTTAAAGTGGTTGTGCGTCCACGTAAATGTACAGTTGGCCAGTTAAAGTATTTGTGTCAGAATGACATGCCAAAATGTCAGAAGTCTTACTAACATCAAGACTTAAATTTGCTTACTTGCTATCTAAGCTAGGTGGTCTACCTAAAAAGAAGTAATTTGGCTTGGTGTGACTTATTCTTGACAAAGTCATATTGTGTGTTCTTTAGCACTTCACTTTTTAAAAACTGTTCAATCACTTAAAGCTGATTCAGGTTGTTATGCTAGTCAACTCGTTTTTAGGCCCATCAGTACTCCATTTCTCTCTCGAAGTATAGATACTTTATTCCTTTCCAGTCTTTTCAAAGTTCAGAATGTATAAAACTAACCCTTCTACCAAACCCACTCTATTTTCTTAAATATTTTTGAATGTATTTCCTTTATACTTTTAAAAAAATATAATCAAGGTAGATGTATTAATACTTGTTGATCTGTTGTCTTTTGGTTCCAAATTACTCTTTTAGTGGAATACTGCAAATTTAAGTTCAGTCTGGTTGCAATCATTCTGTATCAAGAAATGCACAGAACACTTCTGCCTTTTTTTGTTGTAGTGTTTTCATAGGAACTGTGAAGTACCTGCTCTTTAAGACATTCAGACACAGGTTTCGGTTCTTGTTGCTTATGTCCCTGGCTAGTTATATTTCTAACACAACACCACACCCCCCCCCACCCCCCCAATATTTGATTTGAATTTTATTTTTATCCTCTCTGTGCCTACATATAAGGCTTCTAGCAATTTCTATTCTCATTGCTATTCTCATTGCAGAGTGGTATATTTGTCGTCTTTCTGTATTAGTGCTACGTTCCTCTCAAGCTGACATTTTTGGTCATGCTCCAATTTTTGTTATGTAATAAATTAGTTCTCTCAAATGTGAAATGTGACAGCTAAGAGGTAGCTGGTAGTTGAATGGATCTTTTAAAGATTTAGATCTGTGGGTATATAAGTTCATGGAAATTAAGTTTCCCATTTCTACTCTTAACTTTTTTTTCTTTCTTTAGCTCACTTTTAAATTCTCAGGCAGTTAGTCCCTCAGGGGAGAGAATCATGACACTTGCTGTATACGAGGTGGCAGGCTGAAGTCAAGGAATGATCTTACATGAAAATTTTCTATCTGAAGTCATCTGAACTTCCTGAGTACTCTCAGCCTTCCCCTTCCCCCTGCCCTAAACCGGACTTTTCTCTCCCTTCTCCTCCCAGATGCAGATGTTAGGTTTTTGTGTGAGAGGAAATAGGAGTATTCCTTCTTTGTTTCGTTGATGAGATGGCTAGCATCTTTACCAGAATACTGTCTGCAGTTTTGCAGAAATGTCTTGGTATATTACCCCACTTTTGGCCACTGAAGTGGCTTGTTATTTTATTTAGCAGTGGTAGATATGAAATTATTGAGTGTTTTCTTCCCTTTGTGTTACATTTCAGTCTATTTGCATATTAAACTCTTAATTTCTTTATGCTCTTTTCCACTGTTGTCCATTTTCAGCCTGAAGTTCAGGACTTCGTTTATCAAAGTATTTCAGATATCAAAAGAGGAAATTGTGACTGTGATCCACAAATCTTACCTTTCACTTACTTGCATTAAATAAGAATTTAACTACCTTTTTTAATTTAAATAATAATAAAAAAAAGCCAGTTCTGGCGCTTCACATCCTGTGTCTGAGCAATGCCATACCTATGTGGCTGAGCACTGGAATGCTTTTTCTCTCATCTGATCCCGATTAAGTACCTCAAACATTCCTAAGGCTGTTTATAATATAAAATATATAAACCAACCGTGAAGCTGTGGCTTAAAATAGAAATCTTCCCTTTTCCTAGTGGATAATTAGGTATGCTGAGCTGAGGAGTCATGCTATTTCACTTGGCATTAAATACTGCTTGAGTTCCTTTTTGTACAATGAAACAGCTTTGTAGAGTTCCACCCTTTGAAGTTGTCAGATGTTTTATGGTTTGACCGTTGTTTTGGAAGATGTGGATCAAGAATAGTGTAGGGAAAGACCACAGCTGTGACACATCAACAACAGTAACAGTTGTGTTTAAACTACACTTTTTCCTGAAATGGAAGATTTAAGCACTTTCAGGAGAGTTTTGAGCAGTGAATCTCAGTCTAATAACAATCTGGGTCAACTATTGTCAGAAGTCAGACAGATCTCCAGGCTCTCTCTCTGTCTTCCATTTCTTGTCTGGCACAGTTGGTTTCTCAGTCAGTCCTGTCTGTGTTGGATCTTTCTCTGAGATGCCCATGGAGAGCTTGGATGTCTTGTTCTAGGAAAAGAAATGAGGCATCCAAGCTTTAAATACTGCAGTACCTTGTATCACAGTCTTCTGTGCATATAACTTTTAGGTGGTTTGGATCAGTGCTTATTTAGTTCTGTTGAACATGCTGAGCTATAGGGCTTTGTTGTTATCAATATTAAATTGAAGCGTGTTTTATCCAGAAGCTCTTTGCCCAGCTTTACTAGAGATAGACTGTGCTAAATGCTTAATTCCTACATTAATTTACAATGATAGCTTGATTGAAGGACCATCGAAGACAAGTGTACCTGTTGATTGTTAGCAGAGATGCATTAAGACATGCTATGATTTTTGTCTGAGTCTAGGTTGCCAAAGAGGCGTAGAAATGGGAATAAAACTATTGAGAAAACATCTTTTTCTTCATCTTATGAAGTAAAGGGGAAAAAAGAAGTAGGAAAAAATAGCATCCCTACCAGCTGACTAAGCAATTTTTAAGTTGTTAATATGTGCTCATGTAAATCTTTCTCTTCAGGTTTCCTGGCATTGCTCTTAAAGGCAAGAAATATAAACCACTCTTTGAATATTTTATTCAGGTAAGATGAACAAGTTTGGTGTGTGATACAGCATACAAAGACAAACATAAAAATGTTTCTCTATATTGTTTGTATTAGAGAAAACTTGCGTCCTGATAACAAACCCCATGTTCTATTTAAGTTGTTCAAAATCATAATGAAAGGTTGAAAAACAGAAGGTTGACTTCTTAATATATTTTTTTGTATTTAATGTATTTAAATACACCCCGAGTAAGAACTCAGTGATATATAGTAGTTCAACTTCAGATTGCAGAGAAACTTCCAATTCACATTAGTAAATAGGCAGTATTCTCTTAATTTGGCGAGTTTCTGTCGAGTTTCTGTCGTCTGCCTGTAAAGTCCACACATTTTGTATTCACAAGAGAATAACTGTGGATGACTGTGGATAAGTTGCAGATGCGTAGTGCTTTCAATTGAAGAGTTAAAAGCCTTTGCTAAAATATCTACCGATATATCTGGTTTTTATGCATGTCCTCCTGTGCAGCATTTAAGCACTGTGTAAGTCTAGTGTGGTTAATAGCACTGCAGATAATAATAGAATATCTAGCAATAAGAGAAGGGGTAGAGAATTTATATATTAAAAAAATTTCTGATTTAAAATTAAATTTTTCAAAGAGTTGAAGTGGATTACAGTACTGCTGGACAAGCAGCTGTTGTGTAAGGGATTTGGTCATTGATAATGACCATCTGTGCTGAAGTCAGCCAAGGTGAGAACCTCTGTAGGGAGCAGGACCTGTTATTTCTAGAGAAAGGTCAAACACATAGCTGAATCTGAAAAATGGGGCTGTGGGTATAAGGGTTTGGAATGGATAAATTTTTTGAGTCCTGCTGTACTTCTAGGGAGCAGATGGGCATCTACTGTTTTTTGGTGGGTTTGGGGTTTTTTGATAACTTATCTCAAAATATTCCTCTTCAGAACAAGCCAAACCTAATATTTTGTAACATATTTGGTTCAGCTGTGACTGCAGTAGGTATTTTTAACTACATTTGTTTTAATGACTAGAGAATAGCTCTTTATTTTTCATTATCTACATACTGAAGACAGACTGAAAATTGTCTGATCTTTCCTTGGCAATTTTTTCTGCCTTTTTAAACTTGACATTTATCACCTCTCATTCTTTGGAAGAAATAAAGAAAATACATTACTATAAAAGCAAACGTCTTTTTTGAAAATTAGAAGGTACAATGGACCTACAACAATGCAAGGTGACTTCTTTATATAGAATGCCTGTAGCTTTCTTGATTGTATCCTCACTTACAGGAGTGCATTGATTTGTAGTATATTATGCACAGAACAGCGTGAAGATCTGTGGCTTGAAGAGTAAATGACTATGGGGCCTTCTGGAGAGATCCCAGATTTAATTGCATTTGACAGTGTTTAAATGAAGTGTACAGGCTGGGTGTCTTAACGATGGGAAATGATTAAAGAATGTTAAGAATGTCACATTTTACTGTGGTGCTTATTTCTAATGCAGTTCTTTATTCTTGCGGGTGGCTAGTGGCTCTTCCGTGTTCATAAGAATTCTGTTTTGAGATATATGTGAAAAACATATTTTTGTGTTACAGTGCAAAGATAAAGGTGCATTTGCTGTGGTAGTAGACAGTTACGTGAAGGAGGAGGAAGGCACAGGTGTTGTACATCAGGCCCCCTATTTCGGTGCTGTGAGTATGAACTATGTATCTGTTCTGTTGCTTTTGTTGCAACACAAATTGCTTGGCTTTTTAGCTACAGGGGACTGTCTGTCTGGGTGACTGCGACATTAAGTAATCATCCCTTTGCTACTTAAAAATGGAAGAATACAATTTAGCATTGTATGGTAACAAGTTCTTGCACTCACTAGTGCCCTTTGAGTGCTAGGCTGAAGATTTTTCGAGTCCCTTTATTTGGTTATTGTGGTATGTGAAGTGAACTCACCACTGCATTTTGAGTGTCACTTTGAGTGTCACTTTGAGTGTCACTTTGAGTGTCACTTTGAGTGTCACTTTGAGTGTCACTTTGAGTGTCACTTTGAGTGTCACTTTGAGTGTCACTTTGAGTGTCACTTTGAGTGTCACTTTGAGTGTCACTTTGAGTGTCACTTTGAGTGTCACTTTGAGTGTCACTTTGAGTGTCACTTTGAGTGTCACTTTGAGTGTCACTTTGAGTGTCACCTTGAGTGTCACCTTGAGTGTCACCTTGAGTGTCACCTTGAGTGTCACCTTGAGTGTCACCTTGGATGGTAACAGCTGTTCTGCTCAGGATACTGCCCCTCTTCAGTGTTTCAATTTCATTTCCTTACTTGTTGGGCTTTTAGAGAATGAAAAAATGATTTGACTGCTTTTCTACTGAGGCTTTTCCCTTGGTGTAAAAGGATTTTGTTGTACTCCATTCTTTTTTCTGTCTTTATTGTCCTTTCCTTTAGTCTGTTCTTCTGAAAGTTGAGGGATAATTTTTCATGGATTTCATCATTTCAGTTTTTAGACCCATGAATTCAATGCACTAATTTGGACACATTGACCTTTTTTGTATAATGTCCTGCATTCAATCTTTATCCAAAGATGCCCTCAAAAAACTTGCAATAGAGCTGACAATGCCCAGCAATTAGCAATCCCAGGATCGTGAACTCTATCATCGTTTCCAGAAACTGTCGGCATTAGTAATAGGTCTCTTTGTATTCCTGTGAAATATCACATCCTTTTCTGGTTTTTTTCCTTTTTTTTTTAAGGATGCATCCCTTGTGATGTTGTTTCCCATGTCAAGATGAACATTAACATGAAAAGATGTCCCAGCTTAATACAGCTGTGCGTAAAGAAAATCGCTGACCTGTATGTTATTAATAAAGAAATTTATGGTGACTGGTAAAGTGTCTTAAGAAGTCTGAAGCCTGTCACACTACTTGCACCTCAGATATTCCTCTATAGCTAACTCTTGCAAGGACTTGCCTGAGGGGTGAGGGAGCAGACTTTGTTTTGAGGAAGGAGCTCTAACTATAGGAGATGGAGTAAAGGAAGAGAATAGGCTGCTAGTAGAGAAGGAGCTCTAGAAAAAACTTTCCCTTGGCTGCTGTATTGTTTTGTTGTGTATTTGCACAATGCAGTTTAGTTGTTGGAAACAGCTTGTGGGAAAGCCTAACTGGCCAGTTAAAGCAAGGATTATGTGTCCACTTCTATTTAATTTTGTTATAAGTCCACAGAGATTTGTGTAAACACAGAAGAAAAAAACCATCTTTTGCCTCTCTCTTCTGGGAAGTTAGCAATGATCTTTAAAAGAATTTTTTAAAAAAAAACAAACATGAAAGTATCAGTTAAATGCATTGCAAACTAAAAAAACCGCATAAAATGTTAGTGTACTTTTTCCTTGCACAAATATCACAAACAAAACTTTGCACTCATTAGTTAAGGAGCAACTTGACTTCGTGATGCATCATGCATAGACCTGAGTCAACTGGATATGCTTCCTTTAGAAGGAGATTGCATAGTGTATATTGCACTTAATGCTGCTACCTTTTTTCTTTGGGATGTATGTGGTTTGCTTTTGACAGCCCACTGATTATTTTTGTTCATAAAAGCTCACAAAGGGTTCTGGTTTAGGTTCAGAAATTCATCATTGTACAGTAGGCTCTGTATAGAATACTGTGTGTAACGTGTTGGCATTAAATGTTTGCCTTTGAGTAGACAACCTTAGATGAAAGAAGGGAGATGTAACTCCTGACTGTAGGCAGGGCTAACTACCTAATTAATTGGCTTCTCTGTGAATTGCATTACTGTTGCGTTGAAGGTGAATAGAAAAGAGGAAAGGGGTAAGTGGAGCAGGAGGCAGGGGTCAGAGGAGAAAAGTGAGCATAGTCCTTCACAGAAAGTGTTGTATCTTGTCTCTATCCCTTCCCCTTGGTGTAAGTAAGTCACTTTGATAAATAGGGATAGAAGGTAAGGGTGGTTTGGTTTTTTTTAATTTTACTCACTGATATATATTCTGTATGCTGGTAGCCTAGAAGTGTATCCTTCTCCAACAAAACTTAAAGTAAAAGTTTACCTTCATTTAGTTCCAGGATATGTAGTTTCATTGTCTTGTGTGATGCTTTTGCCAAATACAAGCTGCCACACAATATCAGAGCACTCTATTTCAGTTCAAAAGAAATCAAAATTGAAGCTCACAGAACAAGAGAAACCTGTATTAAAAACTCTGTAAAGTCATTGTACCTCCAGATTAACATGACATTAGAATTTGGCTGCTCAGGCATTTAATCACATGCAGATATATCTACAGTCGACTTTAAAAGCTTTAGTAACATTTTAATTTGCATACAAGCCCTATACTTTAGTGTCTGCTCAGACTGAGTCACAGAAGTTTCATAGATATATTGCTGTTGCACTCCCTTTTCAGGAAATTGCAAAAGTATACTTGATTTTTTTAAAAAAAATTTCAGATAGGGAAGCTTTGAGTTCTCATCAATGAGCTGTTTAATAGCTTCTGCTTCATTCATTCTGTTCATTGTTTTTAACTTTTATTTGTAATGTTTTGAGAGATCTAATCATGGCAGCATACAAAAGTGAACACTATGACTTCTTTCCTGGAAAGGATTGAAAATTGTCCTAGCTTTCCAGTGGAGCTTAGCACTTGTGGATTTCTGTATGTGCCTGAATATATCCTTGCGGTTGCTGAAGCAAATCTTTATTAAATTAAATGGCAGGTCAGTCTGGAAAGCTTTTACATTCAAGTCTGAGTTTTTCAAAAGAAAGGAACTAACTGTAGAAGATGAAAATAGCGAAGCCCTTATATATCGTTGGGTGCATCAGTGATACAAATCGAACGGAAGTGGAAGGTTTGTTATTATGTTTCAGCTAGGTCGTGAGTGTGCCAAGCTTTGTAGTCTTTGGCTGCTTCTTCAAAGCCTTTTAAAATTCACTACGAAATCAGGGTTAACATGAGTTCTGTCATCTGGCCTACATTTTAAACACTGCAGTCTGCTTGCTGTTATCACAATGACAATAGCTGATGAAAGGTCAACTGAAGATGGGCTTATCCCAGTTAATCTCTTGACTGAAGAAGCTGGTTGACCAAGTGGAGGCTGTCCACAGCTGCTGGAGAGTGGAAAGAGACTATGATCTAGAGTAAATGAGTGCTGTAGCTGAGTGGTTTTTCATTGCTACGTGTAAATCCTTGGTACATGAAGTAGCCAACTTCACTATCCCTATAGATGGGTTTTGTCATTGAAAAATATACTGTGGATCAACAGGCAACATCTGCCAGTTCCAGCCTGAGGGAGCTGGTAACTACAGGGACTGGTAGGTAGGTTTGGAGGCACCAGATGAGGACCACAGAAAGGATCTGGAAACCCTGCTCTGTCACTCTAAAGTCAGATCCACCTCTGGTTACATCTAGGAAAGGAGAATTTACCTAGCTGTGGAGCACTTGCTTATTTAAAGCTTATTTTATTTACACACTTGCTTCTGGTGCCGTCTCCTTGATCAGGGTGGACAAATATCTTTACAGTGCAACCCCTGTGAAAGAGCTGTTGCATTTCATGAAAGGTAAATGAGCTTTAAACATAGAGGAGGCCAACAGTTCAACTGCCATCAGTTTTGGCAGGCAGGGTCACTGCATGTTGTGTTTCACACTACACAAAAACTCAGGTTTTGTTCCTGAAGGCTGTGGTTTTCCCCCATTTCATCAGAGCAGCAATACAGGAACCTCTAAGACTCAAAAATCAACCTGACTTGATGCAGGCTTAGACAGAGCCTTTTTCTTTGCGGAAAAATGAAGCGATTCAGTGAATGTGCTGACTGATCTGCAGCTGTTCCTTCTTCCCCTCCCACCCCCAATAATGTTCTCTTGCCTTAGGGCAAGAAAGTGGGTAATCTGGAGTGATAATTGGTTAAAATATGGACTTAGTTTCACTTCAGACTTGGAAGTAATATCTGAACTTTTCTATTCCCATAATAACTTTGTTTTAATCTTTTCTAAGATACCATTGTTTTTATCTTCAGAAAGTCTGAAGTGACCCTCTTTTTCTTACTTTTTTTCTTCCCTCTTTACTGCCACAGGCAATTTATATGGAGGCTGGCCAGGAAAATAAACTATGATGTTGTCCATGTGTGGTTCTTGGTCAGTAGCATTGCCTATGGGCCAAGAAAGATTGAGAAATACAGATTCAAAGGCTTTGGATCATTAAGACATTAAAAAAAAGGGGATTTCTTATGTGAAGTTCCAGAATTAGATTGATTAAAACAACCTGCCTTCTGAAAAATGCCATGTAGTCTTGTGTGTTAAATATACACGAGTCTCTGGCTGGTACAAGAGCATGACATATAGGGGTTGTCAGTTCCATTACTATGCAATAGTAGCCTGAAGCTGTTGACTGCATCTATCTGTGTACATACATAAAATGTGTGTATACATACATATCTGCACAGAGGCATGTGCCCATATCCCCTGTACTAGGTGAGAGAAAATACACGTATTCTGAAGAAATCCTAATTTCTATGGTTAATAGAAGTACACTCCAGTAAATACATCTTTTTCCTATGCATATTTGGCATTAGTGAAGGCTGAGTATTTTGCTATTGTTGTCCAGTCATCACATTTTCTATTTAATATTTAAATTCTTTTTCCAGGGAATGGGTATTTTGTATGTGTATAAATTGGCACTTGCCTCTTTTGTAGGATGATTACAGAGTCTGCATGGATTTCAATATTATTCAGAAAGATTCTGTGCCCGTTTGTCCGGTTGATGCATCAGGCTGCTTCACAGCAGAAGTGACTGACTTTGCTGGACAGTATGTGAAGGTTAGTGGTCTTGGAGAAAGTAAAAAACTACTTTATTCAAGATAAATTTTATATCTGGTAGAAGTGTTCTTTTCTTTTCCTAGGTGGCTTTGTCTTTAATGTGTCTTCGGTAGCTGGAAAAAATCAGAATGTTTTAACATCTGCAACTATGTTGCAGTTGTTTATTACAATATCTGAAAAGTAAAGAATTTGAAACTGAAGTAATATTGTATATCTAGTAGTGAAAGGGAAAAGGAGTATGTTTGCATCTACTGCAGAAAGAGTCTCCCTTTTCCCTTGTTTCTTACGGAAAAATTATGTGTCAGTCTCTAGGCAAGTGTGCAGAGGCCTCCTTTACCTCTGGATGACTTCTGAATGCACAGATGTGTCATTGTTAAGTTTATACCACCCAGCTAATGTAACTTCTTAGAGGAGAGAAATCCAGTCAATTTTTTCCCACTTGTGGGATGTGTTGCAATGTGAATTCACTTGTCAGTAGATATAAGAGAATGCCTGTAAAAAGAGCCCACGGGAGCTCCAGGTAGCTACAGCCACAAATCCATAGAAAGGAGTCCCTCTTGTTTTCTTAGCACACAGAATTAAAATTGGTATTAGTCAGTTTCCTGCTACAGTTTGCTACAGTTTCCTGATGCAGTTTGATAGCAAAGCATGTTCCTGTAAACACTTGAATTTACTTGAAAAAAGACTTTAAAATCCAGTATTTGAACTCAAACAGCTATCATTGCTTCCTGCTACATGTTAAGGGAAATAAACATGTAACTTCCAGTGTTCTCTTATCTGCGTACTGGTAGCAATCTGAACTTAAGGCTCTTGGAAAATATTCTTATGATGCTGAATTCTTAGCTTATGAATATTGCTGTATCATCAATCTTTTTATATTTTTTCCTTTCTTTAATGCCATGTTGACACTTGTTTGTTCAGTAGATTTTCTTTGATTTTTAATGTACAGCTTTCACTTCCAGCTTAGAATGTAAATCCTGTTTTGTTAGTAAGGTATTATAAAAGATGCTTCAGCCTCTTTAACTGTAGTCACATTAGAGGAATGTGTTGTAATGAAGTCTAAATGTTAGGTAAGAAGCATTATGTGGCTTCCTGCCACAAAATCAGAAGACTCAATAAAAGATTTAAGATATTAAATAATATGAGATCTGGCTTATAATAGTGTTACAGAAAATTTGATTTCTGTACACAGTTGTGTGTATGTGGAAACAGAGTTATGGGCAAAAAGGGACTGCTGTGGTATACCAGGATTTGGTGAGCAAATAACTTCCCAAATTTAGTGTTTTACAGTGCCTCTGCAGTAAATGCATAAATTGTATAGAAGCTTTTTGGATTTTTTTGTGTGTATAAATACTGGATTATTTGTAGGATTTTTCTTTTTAATTTGGGTATTAGAGATAAATCCTGTAGTAGCTTACTGAAATAGTGAAATTTGTATTCCAAGGAAAATTTTTTGTTCTGTCTTTTTAGGATGCAGATAAGAACATCATTAAATTACTGAAAGAGAAAGGCAGACTGGTTCGCAGCAGTAGTTTTAAGCACAGCTATCCCTTCTGCTGGAGGTAAGGAGAAAAGTGCATATGGCTTTAAGACTGAGGGTTCTAACCGAGTAGTTCAAGTTTGTCTCATTTTTCCCCTCCCTTCACCTACTTAAATTTTTTAACAAGTCTAAAAGTAACAGGAATAAAGAATGTTGAATCAGGAGGGCTCCAATTTTGGTTTAGTAATCAAGTAAATGAAATTTTTTTTGTTGTAAATATGATTAATTTAAATGTAGTGCTGAAAACTCTTTCCCTATTATGATTTAACAGGTGTGTTTTTGTAGCTTGAACTTCTCATTCTTCAGTGTTGCGTGTAGTACTGCTAACTACATATTGAAGATGGCTATTGAAGCTTTTCTCTTTATCTAGCTTTAATGCTACTACGTGAAGTGTTTTAGCAGTGTACATTTATCTTTGCTCTGTAGTAAGAATAACCTTTACTTGTTCTTGAATAGCATGTTTGGTTTGTTTCAAACAGCTACCCAGGGGAAGAAGGGGAATTGCTCTTCAAGTGTTATGTCCTTGATGATTTGGGACAATTTTTGAAAAATAGCAGCCCAAAACCAAGCAATACTTTTGTTTTTCTTATGCAGCAGTTCAAATGGACAGTCAAGGCCTCCTGAGACAAACCAGTAATGTAGAAATGCTGATTATGTAGAACATGCTTAATCCTGCCACTCTGTTGACATTTTTGTTGATTGATGATAAGTTGCAGGCAGTACCTAGCAGCAAATTATCTGGTGGGAAGAATAGAATAATGGATTCTACTTGAACAGTTCATTTCACTGCCATCAGAAATCAAACCATAATTGGAATATGCTAAAAGTAGAAAAGTAGTTCATAACTTTGAACGAACATAGTTATAAGTTATTTTGATTAACATAAGAAAACTTTGAACTCAGACTCTTCTACTTAATGTACTACTGTTTATGCTTTTCTGTGAAACCAGGCAGTTGTCGAATCCTTAGTATGTTGAGATATTTTCCATCTTTTTACATGTCGTCAAATTAGGGCCCCCCTCTACATTTTCTTGTTATTGTGTTATGGAGTAATTTTCTGTCAACTAAACTTTAAAATCTGAGAGAGGAAAAAAAGTAACAACTTGGTAAGTACACAGTAGATAGTTTTCAGTTAGAATTCCCCTTCATTGGAATTGCTGAAGACAGAGATCATTGGTCAAAAATGCTCTGTGTAGACGTGAGATCTTGAGAGTCTCTATGGTCTGGTTAGCAATTTAACAACTCTGAAAGATAGCAGAGGTAACTACTGTGACAGCTGAAGTGTCCATCGCAGCTACTGCAGGCCATTCTATTAGGAAGCAACATTGGGAAGCTCTACTATTGACAAACACAAAGCTTTGTCTTCTTTAAGCCAGTGAAAGCAAAGCCAAGAAGCGTTTTTCGTAGCATGTGGTCAGTTATCTAGTATTTGTTTCCTAAATTACAAGAAAATGGAATGGGAATAAGATGACAATATTTGTTTACAACAGCTGTGCAGTCCAAAATGGGTATGAGAAAACTATTGGGAGCATCGTATTCAGAGAATGGTCTTTTCAATCTTCATCTGCTCAAGTATAAAGATCAGAAAATGCTAATTTTGTGGTACTGCTAAGGAACAGGCAATTTGCTCAGGTGCTTTGATTCCTCTGATAAAATTCTAAGGGACATATTTATAAGGGGAAACAAAACAGGTTCATTTGAGACAGGGGAATTTTTAGGCAGGAATTTTGTTAGCATCGGTCTCTGATTTAGGTCTGTCTGGGCAGTTTTTCCCTTCTCTTGTATTGATATAAAAAACAACCCAGTAATGGATACTTCTCATTTGATTCTACAGCAAGTAACTGAATCTGATTTCCTCAGCTGTGTCATGAGGACCAGAAATGTGTAAGATGTTACTGGCTGGGCAGATTTTCAGTATGTTGTTCTGTTTTTTGTCTCCTACCGAGACACTGCTTGGCAGTACAGCTAGAAGAAGGAAAATATTCAGGGAAACTGTGCCATCTCCCATTTCTTACTACCATCATGTAGGTGGAAACAGTGCTCTGTGGGTGCCTTGGAATGGTTATCAAGTATTACAAAGCTACAGTGTTAGGTTGAAAGCCTGGGAAATAACCGCAGCTTCATCTGCTTGTCTCTTTTTCATAGATCTTTTGTTTGGAAGCTACTTCTGCACTAAAGCCCCATCTGTCAGCTGCTTACTTCTGATAGAGGTTGGGTACCAGTTTATTGTCCCAGCATTCTTTCTGCAATATGTTACAGCCATGTGAGAAATCGTTATCATCAGGTTTTATTCTTCTTGTTTCCAGTAACTCAAGATCTTATATGTGATGGCAATTCATTGTTCTTCATAACATCTGAAACAAGATGCTCACTGAAACTAAAATACTTCTGGAGTATCTTGTAGTCTGCAGAATACTTTCTTTTTTATTGTAATCTTCCTGCTGTATGACGAGTTAACTGTTCCCTTCATTAGGTGTTAGGACTTAAATTTGAGAAGCAGAACTTCCTAGCTTAGCATGTTTGCATTTAATAGCTAGATCACTACTACATTATTATTGTTTTGAACTCCTTACCGTTTCCTGTAAGGTTATACATACTTCAACTCTTAAAAAAAATACAGATTGAAATGTATTGCTTAGAGTTAAAAGGAAATATCTTCTGAAATATAGCATTAAGAGAAGTTATGTGTTTTTTATTATTGGGCTTTAAGCAATGCGAGTTTAGTTTTTCAGGTTCGAACAACCTTTTCTGTGGATTTTCTTTTCTTTTGTTGGTCAGGCAGGTGTACCTTTAGGAAGTGCTTCCACAGTAGCAATTTTAATTTACATCATAATTTCCAGTAGTTTGTGCATTTCAAAGGAGTCCTTGCTATGGAGTAAGTAAAATGAATTAAACTTTTAAGATAGGTTGTTTACAGTAATGTCTGCATGTAGGAGATAATGGTAGTTTCTCAGGGTCTTTGCTTGCAAATTATTGTTGTTCTAAGTTCTGAGGCAAAGTGACTTAAACAGAAGTAATATTTTAAGAAATACTTTGTGGGGTGGATTGATACTAAGGGAGAATGAATTTCTTGTTCCAGTGTTGTTAAAGCTGCTGTGTACCCATAGTCACATTCCATCCCCTGGGGCTCAGTCTCCCTTTTGAAGTTGGAATAATGGGATGGATGTGAAGGATTAGAAATGTCTGAACTCTCCTATAATGACTTTTACCTTCTATTTGATTACCAGATCTGTTAGAAGGATGCATGCTACTTGAACAGTCTCTCAAGACCGTAAGCAGTTGCATTATGGAACTGAAAATAAGAGACCAAGTTGAGACACAGTGCAGTCAGGTGCATAGAGTTATTAATTTTACTAGGTAATTTAGGGAATTTATCTGTACACTCTGCCCTATAGCGTTGCCATTTCTAAGCAATCCCAAGTTCTGTGTCTGCTCCCATCATATATGGGTTTCAGATGACTTTGTTTTGACGTTGAAGGAAGGAATATGTTAGGTGGTCTTTAACTCCTTACTTTTATATGTTTGTCTGGATCTCTTTCTTTCCTTTTCCTGCTGGAGTGGGGCATTCTTCTAGTTAACCCTGTGTACTGTTACTTCATCTTTATGATTTATTATTATTCTTTTAAATACAGGTAGTAAAAATATACCATATTTTTTTCTGGCTCTTCAGGTTGATGTACACATAAAGATACAGAATGAGCTGAAGTGGAAGACTTAAATATGACTTATTTTAATACTTACCGAAGTTCATATTAGTATCCTATCTAGGAACATAAATTTCAAATTCAAGTGTTGTTTGAATGTTCTCTTGATTTTCCTTGCTATATAAGTTACTTGAATTGCTAGGTTCGATGGCTTTTGAAAATTTTTTTTAGGATTTGATTTTAAAATAGTAGCTCACATGAGTGTGTAGTTTATATAATTTAAAAAACAAAACAAAACCCAACCTTTAACTATGATTAATATTTCAGGAACAACAATTAATTCAGTCTGTGGAAAGGGGGCTGTCATGTAGAAAAATATATTTTAAAGAGCATTTTATAAATAATCGTTAAGGTTGGAAAAGACCCTTCAGATCATTGAGTCCATCTGCTAACCTATCACTGCCGAGTCCACCACTAAACCATATCCTCAAGCACCACATCTACCCTTCTTTTAAATACCTCCAGGGACGGAGACTCAACCACTTCCCTGGGCAGCCTGTTCCAATGTTTGACAACCCTTTCGGTGAAGAAGTTTTTCCTAATATCCAATGTAAACTTCCCCTGGCACAGCTTGAGGCCATTACCTCACGTCCTATTGCTTGTTACTAGGGAGAAGAGTCCAACCCCCGCCTTGCTACAAGGTCCTTTCAGGCAGTTGTAGAGTGCAATAAGGTCTCCCCTCGGCCTCCTCTTCTTCAGACTAAACAACCCCAGCTCCCTCAGCCGCTCCTCATAAGACTTGTTCTCCAGACCCTTCACCAGTTTTGTTGCCCTTCTCTGGACATGCTCCAGCACCTCAATGTCCTCCTTGTAGTGAGGGGCCCAAAACTGAACACAGTACTCGAGGTGCGGCCTCACCAGTGCCGAGTACAGGGGGACTATCACCTCACTGTTCCCGCTGGCCACACTATTCCTGATACAAGCCAGGATGCCGTTGGCTGCCTGAGCACACTGCTGGCTCATGTTCAAGCAGCTGTCAACCAACACCCCGAGGTTCTTTGCCTCCAGGCAGCTCTCCAGCCACTCCTCCACAAGCCTGTAGCATTGCATGGGGTTGTTGTGACCCAAGTGCAGGACCCAGCACTTAGCGTCGTTGAATCTCATACCGTTGGCTCCAGCCCAATGATCCAGCCTGTCCAGGTCCCTCTGTAAGGCCTTTTTTCCCTCCAGCAGATTGACACTTCTACCCAGCTTGGTGTCATCTGGAAACTTACTGAGGGTGCACTCAATCCCCTCATCCAGATCATCAGTGATGATATTGAACAGGTCTGGCCCCAACACTGAGCCCTGGGGAACACCACTTGTGACTGGCTGCCAACTAGATTTGACTCCATTCACTACTACTCTCTGGGCTTGGCCGTCCAGCCAGTTTTTAACCCAGTGCAGAGTGCACTTGTCCAAGCTGTGAGCAGCCAGCTTCTCCAGGAGAATGCTGTGGGAGGTGGTGTCAAAGGCCTTACTATAGTCCAAGTAGACAACATCCACAGCCTTCCCCTCATCCACTAAGCGGGTCACCTTATCATAGGAGGAGACCACTATCGTGAGGCAGGACCTCCCTTTCATAAACCCATGCTGGCTGACCCCCATCCCCTGGTTGTCCCACATCCAGCAAAGGAGGGAGATTTTCCCTGGCCCTCCTTTTTATAAATATAACAGTGACAAAACATTTCTTGTTATCTTTAATGGTGGCAGCCAGTTTAAGTTCCAGCTAATGTAGCACTGAAAATGTTTTTGTTTATTTTGCTCCCTTCCCCATCACTTTCCCTCTACAGGTCAGATACTCCGTTGATATACAAAGCTGTGCCAAGCTGGTTTGTGAGAGTGGAGCACATGGTGGAGAAGCTACTGGAGAATAATGCCCAGTGCTACTGGTAATGTCGCCTGCATATTTTTTTCTATGCCTGGGGTTGTGTGTAGGGGCTGGGTGTGTGTGTGTGCTCTAAGCCAATGTGAAAAATATTTGTGTGAAATCTATGTAGAAAACAACAGATAAGTTTTAGATAATGCACCATTAAATTAGCAGGAAGAGGCAGCTATTGGCAATGGTAGCTATTCTGAGAGTCAGTTGTGGGTTTATGGTGTGTTGGTAACAAAATGTACCTGTTTTCTCCACCTCCATAACCTTTATTTTAATTTCTCCTTGTCTCATAAATTACTTGTGCCTGGGAAGCTGAGACCATGTGGGGAAAATGTGGAGGTTACAGCCTCTTCAGTTGTACTGTATGCCATTTCAGTTGTCATTCAGTCTTTCTGTATGAGGGCTGTTAAGAGGATTGGGATTCCACCCCTGTGTGCCTCTGCTCAGCAACTGAAATGGTGTTAAAGGAGGTGACCCAACTTTCAGTGAACAATTGCAGCTTATGCTGCGTTGTATCATGGAGAGTAGTTAACAATTAAATTCTCCATGAGCAGCATTTCCATAACTGCTTACATGGTACAAGCACTGTAAATATTGAAATATGTGGGAAAAGTTAGTGATCCATGATACAGACTGTCCAAAAATGCTGCAGCGATGGCTTGCTAATAAGCACATGCCCAGTCTGGGTATGTAAGAAGATTTTATGGATTAGTAAGTGTTGCTTTCTGTTTTCCATAACAGAACATACTGTGATCCTTCTTTTGGGGAAAAATAAGCTGGAGAGGGGGTGAAAGTGTTTGTTCTTAGCTTTAATTAGCTTTCTCAAGATGCTTTTACTGTTTTGGTGACTGACAGTTGACCGGCATACTTAATTTTCACACGAACATAAGAAAAATTAAGGTCCTATTAAGGAAGTTTTTGAATTGTTGAGATAGTTTTGCTTTTCCAGGAGCAAAGCTTCAAGAAGAAACTGATAAGTGACCTCCACTCATCCAGGAGACATTAATAAGAATTAGTAAACAGTTTGAACCCTACTTCAATCTACGTATTTGGGTTTCAAGTGTCACTTTCTGTAAGGGTTGAGTAGTGGGGGCACAAGTGGAACTGAATGTGGGAGCTGCCGTTGCAAAGGTTGGGTGGGAAGACCAAGTAATTGTATTAATTAGCAATTCAATATGCTTGAAATTGAAGTAACCATTTGTCCTTTAGGCAATTCCTGAGTCTTGACATAATTCTGTAACTGACCATAGAACTGATTCCTCTCAAAACAGTATGGTCGTAGAGATTTTGAGAATCTTTTTGTAGAGAATATGGCCACAAGTAGAGCTGTATTATCACAAAATGATTAATGAAATGATATTAATATGTATTTCAATTATGTGATTTAATAATTACTGGTTTGAATTCTTGGTGGCTTTTGTTACATAAATATGGCTTTTTAACATCTAGCTTTTTAAAAGACAAAGTAATTACTTTTAAGGTTTTCTTCTTATGTTCTTCACTGATGTCAGTTTTGTTTGGGATTTAACTTTGTAAGTTGGTGTTGAGAATGCTAGGGTTCTTCAATATTCATTTCTTTAAATTGTGGCAAGTCCATCCTTCCCAAAACCTACTTTTTTGCTTTTGAAGAGACTTGATCTCTGAAAGTGTCACAGGAATAATACCTAGCTTTTTAAAATTATTTTTGGACTCTCTGGGGCTTCAGCATGTCCTGAAAATGAGGAAATTTGGGATAAATGCTTTTCAGACTATATTAACCTTTGCAAAATGAGTTTGACTGCATTGCTGTTTTTTATTCCTATAAATGACTGATAGGTATATTGTCCCTTAAGAATAGCTGCACTCTTTATAGATATCCCTTTTTGATGAGATAGATTAAACATAGTTGGACAAACTTTGCAACCTGATTGCATTCCTAATTAGTTCTTTAATTGGATTAGCCTACTGATAAAGCCATAGCGATTCAAAATTTAAAGCCAGCATCTGTGTCTTTGTTTTTCAAAATGAAGTTAACTGTAGTAGAATGATTACATGAGTAATGTGCCAGCATTTTCATAAAACCAGAAACCAAAAAAACCTCTCTTAATTCTCCCAACCTTATTCTGATAAGAGTGGGAAGTAACTTGTGCTAGATGTTGCTGAAAATGCAGAATTGGAACAGTTTGAGACTGTTTCAGTCGTCAGTCCCAGGTCTGTTACTGAATGTTCTGTTTACCACACAACTGGCAGAAGAGGCTGTGGGGTTTTTTTTTTGGTGGTGTGGGTTTTTTTTTTCCTTTAAACAGAGAGAAAGAAAAAGAGTATTCATATTAAGACAACCTACTACTGTGGTACTTGAGATAAAGAGGGGCTGATTCGGCTGCTACACCATTCAGGGCTGTCAGACCTTGGTTTCTTGTTATGTTGATACAGAGAGCTCAGTGCAGCACCAGAGCTGGGTCCCAGTGTAAGTGGTCTGGATTTCAGCCTTAATTGTTTGTTGTCACTATCATGTTATAGAATGATTTGTTGAAGAAGCATTTCCTATGTAACCACAGACAAGCAATTAAACAAGGCCACCTTAGATTCTATTGTCTAATATAGGACTAATTCCTGTCATCACAGAGTTCAAAGTTGGTATAAATTACAAATTTTGAAGAGTAAATTAGTGCCATTTATACTTATGTTTCTAAACTGTTGTAGATCACACTTCTGGCAGTGTGTGTAATATTATACTTCCAGGTCAATAGAAAAGGTTCTGTAGACTGTGTAGTTTATAATTTCAATATCAGCTTTGAACTCTTTAAATTTCAATTTTTAAAAAAAACTTCCTCACTTGAAGTTCTACTTCAGTAACTTGTGAAAGATTTACCTCTAACTATTGACAAGTTTCTAGTGTTAGAGAGTATTGTGTGGTTCTGACATTATTTATGTAAGATGTACAGCACTTGCTATAGTGAAAGAATGAGCATCAGTGGCAGGAAAGCAGTGATGGATGTTGTTGAACCTGGCAGACAGCTAACCACCACACAGTCATTCCCTCACCCTCTGTCCCCAGTGGGATGGTGGGAGAGAATCAGGGTGGGGTAGGGTGGGGGAAATTTGTGGGTTGAGATAAATAGTTTAATGGGACAGAAGAGGAAGGGATAATAATAGAATATACAAATTAAGTGATGTGCAGCGTAATTGTTCACCACCCACTGACTGATGCCCAGCCAGTTCCTGAGCAGTGGCTGCCCTGAGTGCCCCTCATCCTGCCCAACTCTCCCCTGTTTATATGCTGAGCACGGCATCATATGGTATGGAATATCGCTTGGGCCAGTTTGGGTCAGCTGTCCTGGCTGTGCCCCCTCACAATTTCTCGCTGGCAGAGCGCAAGAACCTGAAGAGTCCTTGACTAGTGTAAGCACCACTTAACAACATGTAAAACATCAGTGTGTTATCAACATTATTCTCATACTAAATCCAAAACACAGCACTATAGCAGCTACTGGGGGGTGGAAATTATCCCAGCCAAAACCAGGAGAGTATCCACTGCCTTATTCTAAACCATCTACATCATGTCCAGGTCCCACACTTTCTAATACGTTCCAATTAATCACTACCATGTTTCCTGTCTTTTGATATGTACACACAGATATCATTCCCTTAGTCTATGGGCCGTCCCTATAAAATGTTCACTGAGTTCATTTAGTCCATGACTTTGGGCTCCATCTGTCATAACAGTCTTTCAGAGCAGGAGAGATGGTGTGTGGTGGTGGATTGTTGCATGCTGAAGCCAGTTCTGGTTCTGTTATCATTGCACTTGTCTGGTTCTATCATTGCTGCACTTTGCTTGGTTTCTTCATTCTTCATTGATCTAGGTGTTTCTTGCTCCAATACCATTGATATGGCATATAGCCACCACAGGAGTGATGATATCCAGTGTTTTATAACAATTCATACAGTTGAATTTATTGGCTATTCTCACCCAAGATCAAATCCCCTTGAGGTATACTTTGGACTTCCCCATCCTTCTGCATAACCCACCAAGTGCATCCAGGTCCTTGAGCAAAAGCCATCCCACAGATGGGTTTGCCTTTGTCTGAGACAGAAATAACCCAGACTGTCTTCCCCAGCATGTTTTATGTGCACTACAGGGACTTTATCCCCTTCTACAGTACGTAAAAGTTTTGACTGGGCAGGGCCAGCTCGATTGGCAGATCCCCTCATGTTGATGCTTCTTGTAATTGAAAAACTCAAGCCCTGTAATAGATCTTGATATAGGTCCTTAGCTGAAGGTATCCTATTTTTGACTTTCTTTACTTTAACTGCTAGTTCTTATTGAAAATACCACACAGAACACATCTGACAGGCCTTTTTGCTAGAAGTGAATTCCCTGGTTTACGAAGTGTGAATTTTGCATGCATTTCTTGCTATTCTTTTACGAGCAGTAGTTTTCACGTGTGTCAAACACATTAATCTTTTGAGAAGCTTTTCATCTTGATTCTACTGATCTTCGACTAGCTCCCTTTTTTGCTGAACAGCAAACTCTGCTTATTATGCTTAGCTTGTATCATAAACCGTAAGGCTTTTTAGGGTATGCAGAAGATGGGCTGTCAAGCCCACATGCAATAGAAAGCTAATGTTTGTTCTACTAAACTCGTAATTTTTGTCCAAATGAGAAATCTGAGTCTGTAGCAGGGCAACAAAATTTTAAGTCATAACAGAATTTAGCACAATGGAGGAAAATCAGTTACTACCTTGTTTGTTAGCATTAATAAATAGATTTTATCTGAACAATTTTAAATGCATCTTGTGGGGGGAGGATTTTTTCTTTTATTTTTTTTCTTTTTGTAATGACTATGCAATTGTAACTCTTCTTTCTGAATCATTGATCACACTTTTCTTGCTTGGGAAACGTGAATATAAATTATGTCTTCTCTCTAGTAGCGACTGTGGTGTGTATAGCAACTTGCAGTCACTAGATGGCAACATTTCCCGAGGAAAAACTCAAACTAGTGTCGTTGCCTTCAGTAGGAGGTGAAAAAAAATTGCTGCAGGGTTAGCCTTGTGTTTGTCTAATTTAGAGCAGTGTAAGTAAGAAGATTTTATTACTGCCTGTTATCAGACATAGTTGAGGGCTAGAAGTAAATTTTGAGGCTTATTCCAGTTGATTTTGATGGCTTGTGCTTTACTGTTTCCTCTCAAAGCCCCTTGAGCAGAGATTGCCAGTTATGTCATGAATACAGCAGGTAGCTTTTCAGTCCCAGTGAATGGTTATCAGAAGCTTGTTGTGTGGTTCAAGTAATACCTTACTAAATAAAAACTCCAAATGTCAGTTCACAAAGCAATTATAGCGCCATGTTTTTAGGTAGCTGGTAGATCTATCTGCATGTGCAGTGTGTTGAATGTTTGCTACCGTTACAGGATTGCAAACATTTACATAGAAAAATTTGACATGAATCATAAATGCTAATGCCATATGTTAACGTAAATGTAGAATATTCCAAAGGAAACTATGCAGAAAGAAGTGAAAGCTTCATTTCTCTCTGGCTTCAGGATCTGCAGAGATTTTTGCCATCATTGGTAAGATTAAGGATTTTTTAATAGCAATTAGTGTGGTGTCTGGGTCATACAAATAAAATATATCAGGATTTTTAAAATATGAGTGTATCAAAAAATTGGAGGTTATGGCTTCACTTAATCTTGACTTGTCAAGCAACTGTATGCTGCTGACAGTGGGGTTCTGATGCAGTCTGCAGCAACACTGCAGTCTCACGCTGAAGTGTTTGTTGCTATGGGAACCAGGATAAAAGAGTGAAAAAAACCATTGCTATATCAAAATGATTGAAAGCACTATTCATTTAGCAAATGTAAGCTGCATATAAGTAGAAAATGCTCTTGCATTGGTGGAGGCAATGCACACTTATGTGGGGTATGTGGTTCTGCACCATTCTAATAAGCTTTCTTGAACTGAGGAAGAGAAAGAGTCCGCTGCAGTAGAAATTCTGTGTGCTTTGCAAACAGCTGACCTTTCCTTTCTCTTCCCCTTTCCTCCCTCCTGCTTCCCCCAATGTTTAATTAGGTCCATGATATAGATTGGCGCTAATTAAAGTGTCAGAAGGGCAGGGATAGTTGTTTATTTTATCTCCTTGAATTAAAAACCATTAAAAATCCATTTGAGGGCATGTTTAAGGAGGCTTGTTAATAGAGTAAATTCACATAATGGAATTTAGGACTTTGTCTTCTAAGGATTGGTTAATGTTTAAAAAGAAAAGCAAATTCTACACCTAAAACAAAAAAAACAGCTGTTATGGTATGAATTTAAATAAACCTGTACATATTTAGTTCAATGACATAGGGTAACTACTTAATCAGCTTTGGTTTCCCTATTACAACTCAGCTATTTTCTGGAAGAGTGACTTCCTTCTCTCTGAACAGATAAGTGATTCCTGATTTCAGATGTCTCTTTAAAAGTGACCAGCTTGCCAAATGAAAGGTTAGATCTGGGACCAACTTCTCAGAATGAAACATATCAGATGTTGGGTGCTAATCTGGTATGAGATTTCCTAATTCACACTGCTTAAGGTAGTGTTTTATCAACTTTTTAGCTTAACTATTATGGGACTGTTTTTCAAATAATTCTTAAGCTCAGAGCTCCCTTCAGTTAGTAATTATGAAGTAAATCTTATCCAATACATAAAATTGCTGTGGTTTTTCAAAGAACGTAATGAATAAAATTAGCTGATGAGAAGAATGATGAAGAGTGAGAAAGGATTAGTATATCTTTATGTAATGTCTTAAAGAGCTTTTAGTGGTAAATTGATGATAAAACATATGAGGCTTCTGCAGTGGCAATATTTGTCAGCTGTTTATTTCAGCAGTGATATTTGTGTTTATAGAAAAGAGGTACAGTACTGCTTTGAGACAGAGTTCCTGTATCCTGTGACTAGGGCAAGGTGAGCCAAATCAAGGAGTCATGCAGAGCACATCTGAGCTTTGAAATGGAATAATAAGTTGAACTCAGTATTTGCAATTGTTATAGGCATGAGAGAGATACTTCAAAATACAGCTACAGAAAAGGAACAGATGTCTTAATCCTTTTAATAAGTTTCCTTTTGGATCATGTAATAATTCAGGGTTTGGTGTTTGGGTTTTTTTTTTGTGGGGTTTTGTTTTTTTTTTTTTGGATGCTGTTCCTCGGGTATTAACTGGTGATGAGAAGTCACTGGATCAACAGCCATGGTAACTTACCGTTAGCACACCCATTAATGCTCTGGGATTGAAGATGGTCCCTAATTTGTCATTTTCAAATTCATGCCCACTTTTCTTGTGAAGCTTGGATACTGGGTAGTACATAGATATTAAAGGCGAAGAAAATGGTTTCTCTTGTGATAAGTGAATAAATGTTGGTAAAGGACTGGATTTTGTTTTGTTCTTCATAGGGTTTGTTTCACTTGTCAAATGGAGTTTTATTTTAGACTCTAAGAAAATGAGTAGCTACCAAGAAAGGATGTAGGAGTTCACTGTGCACAGGACTTAGCAATGCATGAATTCAGCAAAACCCCAAATCTGCTTCAAAAATAGGAACAAATAGTCAAAAATGGCATACAAATTTGGAGTTAGAGTTTTGATGTTGGGAGATTAAGATAGAAATTAGCATTCAAATAGGTTGAAACTGGTGTACTTTCAAAATCTTTCTAATATATGATTTGACAAATCAATATTTATTCCTTTGTGTTGTGGAGTTCAGTTCCCTGAACTGTTCAACTGTTGAAATGTCTTCATCCTGAAGTTTTAGTGCACTATCCTGGGTGCCAAGAAAGTAGAAATAGCTATTATCCCATACTATTCTACAGGCATGTATCAAGAGCTTCATGACCTGCTGAGACAGCAGTCTCCTTAACCTTGCTAAATGTTTGAGAAAGAAGTACGCAATCCTATCTGTGTCATTTTGTGGAGAAATTTGAAGGTCAAAACCAACACAAATTGTAGACCAGTTGGGAAATAAAAAAACCTGTTTCGAACAGCATAGTTCTAGGAGCTGCAGTAGGATTATATTAGGAGAGAAGTTGTTGCTTTGATTTCAGTTTTAAACTTGTGGAACTATTTGATTCTGGAGCTTGACGTTTTCTGAGATCTGACTCTGTTCAGTGCCATTAGCAGTGGGTTGCTCTAAATGGGCTCTAGCACTAGTCACCTTGCTCATCATACCCAACTGTAAAGTCAGTGGAGGCACCAGCGTAAAACTGAAATTTGTGCTTCCGAGCTGAAGGGGGTTTGTGACAGATACCTGGTTAAATGTGAAAACGTGCATATTAGCATATGGGAAAGACTTTTTTTCATATATCTGTGTTGTAAAAAAAGGAATATTTATGTGGGTGGCCTTGCTTTTGTTTTTGTCTTTTTATTCTCTTTAAAGCTTCTAAATATCTGTGCTGTGGGGACAGTTTTGATGCACAAGGATCAGTGTTTAACAGCTGCACAATTTGCCACAGTATAAATTTCAGGGGACTGTTTCAGCTGTTGGGTTTAGGTAAGTGGTGTTTAACACACCCCAAAATTTCCTGAAAGCTAAGGACCAGCATCAGTATTGATTCATGGTTTGTCACTGTCTTATCAAACTCACAATTCTGTTGGCAATGTACTTGGGAATACGGATGGAAAGAATTAACTGGGAATTATGAGGAAGACTGTGAGCTGATAGATTAAATACAATATAGCATAGTCTCAGGGTGAGGCCAAGTTTCTTCAGTTACTGCAGGGGAGAAAAGGGAGCAGGATTCACCGGAGGGCAGCATTCCTCAGGCTGCCCTCAGTCTCCTTAGCTGAGTAAAACAAACAGCCTTTTCTGCAAATTTAAGAAATCATTGCTTTTTTGCAGATGGAAGAGTAAAAAATGCTTCTTTAACTAATAATACATACCTGTGGCAGGATGATATTTTTACTAAAATGTAATGAGAGAAGTATACCAAGAAGATATCTAAGAGGATTAAAAAGAAATGGGAAAAAAACCTATGGAAACAGTAACCTGGAGTTGGTGTAACATAAAGATCAGGTGTTAGTAACAACATTGTTGAGAATACTGTTCTGTCTTCCAAGCTTAGTGAAATACTTAAATAGAACGTGCCTCTGATATTTTTTTCCCTCCTTCCTTTTTTCATATGTAGGTAAGTCAGAAGTGTCAGACTAGGATATCTGTAGCTAATTCTAGTCAGACTAAATAAAAGGAACAGGCTGTAGTCTTGAACTACGTGACTGGCAAGGCTGTTCTCTGCTGCAGTTACCTCCTCTAGCTTCTTTCCAGTTGGAGGCTGTATCTGCTGTTAGGTAGCTGGGTAGCATCTGTGTGGTGGTATGAACCAATTGTTTTAAGTAGCACTTTGAGTGATGGGCTCAATGTGTTTTAGATACAGGCTCTTTTTATTTGATGGCTGTGTCAGTGTTATTTCTGTATTGTCCCACCAAAGTATCACAAATCACCGTTGCAGATGTGGTTCATAGTAGATGAAGCAGTTTGTGTTTTATGTTCCACTAAGAACTGGCAGCAGGGTCAGACAATTTTACCGGAAGAGGTAAATTATATGCTTTCATAGCTCAGAGAGAGAGATATATTACACCACATATATTTTTGTGGTTAATGTCCACTTTGGGGATAAAATCAATTTTGCATGCATGTTTTGAGGAGGCAGAGTTGAAAGTCTTAGCATTTTAATGTAACTGGGGGATTGTTTCAGCCTCTAGCTATGTTAAGTGAGACTAATAATTTCAGCTAATCAGTGTCTAGCAACTTCTGAAAAATGGAAACTAGTTTAGGAGTGCTGTAAAGAGAAGTTTTCCACATTAGTGGAATGTTAGACCGATACTAATGGTCTTCATAGCCTTTCCACTTGTGTTTGGAGAGTAACGAGTCCCACTCTAAAAAAAAAAATTGCAAAAGCCTGTATACATTCCTAAATTTTAAAGCAGGGATACGGATGTCATGTAAAACATTAGTCACTGAGGGTGTTTAAATTTTTTTTATTATGTTTTTGTTTAAGAAATATTACAGAAGATAACTTTGCAGACGAAAGTAAATCTAGAAATGACTAGTGAAGCCATGGAACTTCAGGCTGATATTAGTGAGTCTTTTTATGGTAGCTTTTATCCACCTGAGACAACACTGGCATCAATAAGTCTTCAGATTTCCACATGGCATTGTCATGGGTAAAACTTTTGAGACAGTAGCTTTCATTTTCATCAGTAGATTTTTTGAGGTATGCTCACACTTATGTCTTAAACCTTCCACTCCTGGGCCAAATCCTACCTTAGTGTGTCATGTGAATCCATTCTTTTAATTTTTCCTCTAAACGATTCTTTATTTTTTGTTACTCTTGGGCCTGATCTGTGGCTAAATATCATTATTCTTAAAAAATAAAATAAAATAAAATAAAATTGATAGAGGACCAAGAGCTTCAAAAAGAAAAGGTAGAAGAGACTGTATGTTTCCTGGAGTTTGGCTGCTACTTTCTTTAGAAACTCCGGGTCTCTAAATCAAGCTCATACTTAGGAAGGACCCTTCTAGCTACACTGGAAAAACAAATCCAGAAAAACGTGCCATGGTTTGCTCAATAACTCAGTTCTAGAGTTATTTGTATTGTTGTTAGCTGTTCATTCACAGCTTCTGTGCACCTATGACACTGTCTTAAGCTTATTCTTCCTGTGAGTTTCATTTGAGATTGGTCTCTTTAAATGCACCTTTAGGCACGAAGGGGGTATATTGTTGACCTTAAAACCCATTGCTTTTTCTCATCTGCTATATAATAATTGTATAAATAGTTAATTGTTTGTTTACATCATAAGACAAAACAGTTGGTTCCTAATCAAACCATCAGTCTACTTAGTATATCCAGGAAACTTGCTAGGCATCAGATTCTGATGTTAACCTTTGAGCTCCAAGACACTTTTGTATGATGAAAACTTGCCTTTAACATCCCTCAAAGCCAATTAGTGCTCAAAATGAGTTTTTAGCAAGCATTGATAGGGTTTTTGTTTGGGTTTTGTTTTGTTTGTTTGTTTGGGGGGGTGTTTTAGTTTTTAATCAGAGAATTAAAAGTAGGTAGGATAAATAGTGTGAAGAGGCTTTTTTTTTTGGTAGGGTATATCAACCTGCGATTTATTAATTCTCGAAGTCTAAAAGTAATGTGTAGATAACTGGATGCTCATGCATAATGCAAGGTGACCTTTGATGTTATTACTGCAGGCTTTTGAAACTTGGTAATTTCATTCAGCACCAAAAGCAGTAACTGGTATTTTTTTCTGCATGTAAAATAAAGCACAGTAGTGGTGTTATCCACCCTTAGCCATAATCCTCCTATGTTAGGCCTTGCTGAGGATTTTTGGACCTTGTTTCACCCTTAATGAATCTATTGTATGTTGCACACATTTTTACTGAGTTATTTGATAGTAAAATACACATGGTATTTTTCACTTTTGTAGCTTACTTGAAGATCAGAGAAAGGCAGAATAAATGGTGTTACTTTGGCAGCAACTCTATAGGCCTTGCAATAGCCAGTGCAGTAATATGAATGTGCTGCAATGCATGCAATGTGTGAAAACTAACTTGTTTTGTGGATGAAATAAAATAAAAGTGTTCTTATTAGCGTTCTTTTAAGTGAAATGTAGTGATAAAAGAATACTTATTTTTGGAACAGGGTTCCAGATTTTGTGAGGGAGAAGCGTTTTGGGAACTGGCTTAAAGATGCACGAGACTGGGCTATATCTAGAAACCGGTACTGGGGAACACCCATCCCTTTGTGGGTCAGTGACGATTTTGAAGAGGTGAGTAAGAAAACAAAGGTTTCCTGTTAAGTCTATCAAAATAAGCAAACAACATATATATACTTTTCTGTCATCTTCAGCTGTTAGTCTTAAGTTCTGTTAATATATCTTAACAGTATATGTGTATCTATAATAGGTGATAAGATATATACATATGAATGCATGCATTTGTGTGCCCATATGCGTTTTCTTTGCTATTGCTTGAAAACTGAAAGCAATTTTTCCTTTTTTTTGTTTTTAAATTAGAATTAATCTTTTCTTTCCTGGAAGAATTTGCAGTGATGGTAAATCTAATGGAAATAACAGATACAGTGAGAAAATGGCAAGGAAGATATTTCTTTATTCAGTCCTTTCAGTCTTTTAGAAATCCTGATGCTCAGTTACTTGAAACAAAATTAATTGCTGAAGGCGTAAAAGCAAGTCCACCATAGTAGAACAGTGAAAATATGTATCTGTAGTGCTACAAATATAAATGTAACAGACTCTAAAAATGTGAATCTAGTGGAATGATGAAAGCGTATAATGGGAATGCTGGAAGTTAGTTTTTTGAAGTTGTAAGGTACCCTGCAGTAACATAAAGCTAAGTGCACAAGTGAATGCTTTACACAGTTTTGGTGACTGCTTTTTCCTATGTGTCAAAACACCAAATTTTAAAACTGTTTCTGAAGATAATTTTTTTCTGTGATTCTGTTAGTTCCATTAGACATATATGATAAATCCTTCCTCATGCTGGAAATAGGAAACACTAATCAATGTCAAGATGTCCATGGAAGGTAAATACCGATGTCAGCATCCCACGCCTTTGTTTTTATGTCCCTTGATTTGAACAAGTTTTAATTTTCGTTTTAGATGTGGAAGACCTCAAATCAGAAAATATCACAGCATCACAGGTTGGAAGGGACCTCAGGGATCATCTAGTCCAACCTTTGTAGGAAGAGCCCAGTCTAGACAAGATGGGCCAGCACCCTTGTCCAGACGACTCTTGAAGGTGCCCAATGTGGCTGAGTCAACCACTTCCCTGGGAAGATTATTCCAATGGTTCACTGTCCTCACTGTGAAAAATTTCCCTCTGGTGTCCAATCAGAATCTCCCCAAGAGCAACTTTTGTCCATTTCCCCTTGTCTTCTCCATGTGACTCCTTGTAAAAAGGGAGTCTCCATCTTCTTTGTAACTACCCCTTAAGTACTGGTAGACGGTGATGAGATCCCCTCTGAGCCTCCTTTTCTCAAGGCTGAACAAACCCAGTTCTCTCAGCCTATCCTTGTATGGCAGGCTTCCCATCTTGGTGGCCCTTCTCTGGACCCCTTCCAGCCTGTCCACATCCTTTTTGTATAGCGGGGACCAGAACTGTACACAGTACTCCAGGTGTGGCCTGACAAGCGCTGAGCACAGTGGGCTAATTACTTCTTTCTCTCTGCTGGCGATGCCCTTTTTGATGCAACCCAGCATCCTGTTGGCCTTCTTGGCTGCAGCAGCACACTGTTTGCTCATGTTGAGCTTTGTGTCCACCAAGACCCCCAGGTCGCTTTCCACAGAGCTGCTCTCCAGCCAGGTGGATCCCAGTCTGTGCTGCACTCCTGGATGATGTTTTCCCAGGTTCATGACCTCACACTTTTCCATGTTGAACTTCATAAGGTTCTTTGCTAGCCCACCCTTCCAGCCTATCCAGGTCTCCCTGCAGAGCAGCTCTCCCTTCTGGAGTGTCTACTTCCCCACTCAACCTGGTGTCATCAGCAAACTTCACCAGGCTACACTTGATGCTGTCATCCAGATCACTTATAAAGATGTTGAATATCATTGGGGCCAATGTTGATCCCTGGGGGACTCCACCAGTGACAGGTTGCCACTTGGAAAAGGAGCTATTTATCACCACCCTTTGGGTGTGGCCTGTCAGCCAATTCCCCACCCCGTGCACAGACCACTTGTCTAGGCCATAACGCATTAATTTCTCCAGGAGGAGACTGTGGGGGACCATATCAAAGGCCTTGGAGAAGTGCAGGTAGACAATGTCCACCACCCGCCCCATGTCAACCAAGCAGGTCGCTTTGTTGAAGAAGGCCACAAGGTTTGTCAAGCACAATCTGCCTTTAGTGAAGCCATGTTGGCTTTTCCCAATCATGTGCTCCAATTGACTTGTGATGGCCCTCAGGAGGATTCATTCCATGACTTACCCCAGGATTGAAGTAAGGCTGATGGGCCTATAGTTACCCGGATCCTCCCTCGAGCCCTTCTTGTAGGTAGGGGTAACATTTGCCTTCCTCCAGTTGTCTGGGACATTCCCCGTTTGCCTTGACTTCTTGAAGATTATGGAGAGTGGCCTTGCAATGATGTCAGCCAGCTCTCTCAGCACCCTCGGGTGGATGTCGTCAGGGCCTATTGATTTGTAGGGGTCAAGCTCCTGTAGTAATTCCTGTACTAACTCTTCCTTCACTGATGGAGGGCCGGTGTTTGGATCAATCGGCAATTTTGTTCCCAAAGCCTGGGACCCAACAGTGTTGGTAAAGACAGAGGTGAAGAAAGTGTTGACGACCTCTGCCTTTTCAGCATCATTGGTGATTGACTGTCCTTCTCTGTTTAAGAGTAGGCCTACGTTTTCCTTCTTTTTCTGCTTATGGTTGACATGTCTGAAGAAACCTTTCTTGTTTTTTTTACATCTAGAGCCAGTTTCATTTTGAGTTGGGCTTTTGCTTTTCTAACTGCATCTCTGCACACTCTGGCAATGCCTTTGTAGTTCTTGATGGATAGTCTTCCACTTCTCTGTTTCTGGTCTGCTTCCCTCTTGGATTTGAGTAGACCCAGGAGGTCATGGTTGAGCCATGGGGGCCTCTTGCTCCGCTTACTTCCTTTTCCTTTGTAGGGGATAAATTGGCTTTGTGCTTCCAATAGAGAGTTCTTGAAGAATTCCCAGCACTCACTAGCTCCTTTGTCTTCAGTGGAAGCTGCCCATTGAATCCCTCCCAATTGAGCCCTTAGTGCACTGAAGTCTGCTCTTCTGAAATCCACAACCCTTGTCTTAAAGCTGACCTTCAGCACGCTCAGCAGGATCCTGAACTCCACAATATTGTGGTCACTGCAGCCGAGGCTATCACTAACCGAGATATTACAAAGCAGGCTTTCTCAGTTTGTGAATAGCAAGTCCAGCAGTGCCTCCTTCCTGGTTGGCACATCTAACATTTGTATCAGGAAACAGTCCTCTATATGTTCCAGGAACTTGGTGGATGCCGTATTGTTCTTCCAGCAGATGTCTGGGTAGTTGAAGTCACCCATCGGGACCAGGTTGTGTTGGCCAGAAGCTTGCTTTAGTGCCCCAAATATCACTTCATTAGCTTCATCATCATGGTTAGGAGGTCGATAGCAGATGCCCACTGTGAGGTCCTGCTTGGATATGACCCCTTTGACTTTAACCCAGAGGCATTCGATAGAGCAGTTGCAATCACCATAGTTGACTTTGATACATTCAAGGTGTTCCCTAATGTAGAGTGCAACTCCTCCACCTCTTCTACCTTGCCTGACTTTACGAAAGAGCTTGTAACAATCCAATGCGATGCCCAAGTCGTTTGAGGTGTCCCACCATGTTTCAGTTACTCCTGTGATGTCGTACCCTTCTGAGTGGGCACGGACCTCCAGTTCCTTCTGTTTGTTTCGTAGACTGTGTGCATTTGTGTACATACACTTGATGTGTTTACTCTTTTGTTTCACCTCTTGGGAGGCAGCTAAGGAACCTTTGTCACCACACTGCTTGGCCTGACTTACTCCCCTCTTGGATGTGCTGGTGTGAGCATTTTCACAACAGATCCCACCCCCCAAGTCCTTCAGTTTAAAGCCTACTTAGCCAGCCTACTGCTGAAGATTCCCTTACCCCTTTTAGACAGATGGATTCCATCCCTCCCTAATGTGTTGTCGTCATTGAAGAACACCCCATTGTCATAAAAGCCAGGTTGTTGTCTTAAACTGCGCTATTGCTTAGATATGCACCATAAAGCATGTTTTATTTCCTCTTCATTGGAAATCTTGTTCATAGGCAGGGAGATATTGGGGGAGGGAGGGAGTTACTCCCTGTAATTATGGTGTAAGTGTACTTAGAAAGCCTTGACATTTGAGTTCTATGTATTCTGTAAGTGTGTCTGTGAATTACTGGCAAACCAAGTGCTTCTGTCTCTCATATAACAGTTAATTTTTAACATATATTAAAAATTTTTAGGTATAAACTGTCAGACTTCAAACTAAACTTTAGGTCCCTTGTTTGGTATAACAGATTTTTTTTTAGAGAAAAGGCTTTCAGTTTTGTGCTAAAGTATTTTAACGCTTCATTCTATAGCTGAAAAAGATTGTGTAAAGGTTGTATTATTCCCACTCCTTGCCTCTAATAATATTTCATATTCTGTCCAGTTTCCCATTGTCTGTATTCCTGTGTATATGTATTTTTTGGCTTTTTTAGGTTTGTTTGTTTTTAGTAATGGTATGATGTCTGGCTTAGAAAATTGACCTTTCCTTTGAGACTAGCTGCAAATATTTCTCAGGGCTTGGTGTTCTGAATAATGATAGAATTACCAACATATCTATTATTTTTGTCCATAGATGTTATACATTTCTGTTTACTCCAGAGTCTGAATGTCATGCTTCAGTTGTCAACTATGGCTTCTGGACCATGCTACATCTCAAGTTATGGGGTTTTAATATTCGTTATCTTTTTATGCATGTAGAATATAGCTTGAAAACTAAATAACATTGGAACTGATGTCGAACTTAAGGCCTAAGGGACATCTGCTCTAATACAGAAATAATACTCGCTCAAAATTTCCTGACTTCAGTTTTACTGCAGCCTGGTGCCATGTGAGATTCCAGAGCCTCCTCTTCATGTCTTGTACTTGAAAGAACACTTTGTCGCATGCAGTTATGCTATGCATATTAAATCCTGGAGAAGTAATAACAGTTCCTTATTTAATATACAGTAAGGTGAATTAATTGTTATTAAAGTGAGTTTTGTTACAAATCAGTATCTGGTTTCTCACAGTTTTATTTTAGCTTTTATTTTAGTTTTATTTTAGGATAATTATCAGGTAGAGATGCATAATGGAAGTTAAATTTTGAAGCTTGTGTTTATTACCACATGTTTGCAGATAGTTTATAATTTTAAGCTTTCAAATCTCAATTATTTCCTCAGTGGGGGAACACAACTAATTTGATTTAGATAATAACATTTATTAATATAGCACCCGAGTTAATATAGCGGACATAGGCTAATTTTATAGGACTTGCATACAAATTATAGTATTAAATATTCAGTGACTTAAAGAAAATCTCTGGTTGTTTCATTACTTGTCACTTATGTAAACTGTTAACCCTCCACTAGTTTTGATTCACTTGGTCTTGTGTAAAAGATTTGGAATGACAGGGCACTGGCTGCGTTCTCCTGAAGGGTTAGGGAACTTCCCTAGGCCTGTTTCTGATCTGCTTTGAGGCTGCATTAGGAATGACACTTTTAACTGACCTTAGCAGTCATTTTTTTTACCAATTACTATTCAGAAGATGTTTTCTAAAGATCCCAGAATATCTTGCTGATGTACTGATACACTACATGGAATTATTTCTTTCCATGAACGCTCCTAGTTCTTTGATTATAGTTACTTAACAGAGCTGAAAGCAAATTTTTTTATTTAGTAGGGACTGCAGAACCATGTCACAGGAACAATGAAATCCACAAAAGCTGCCGGATGGCTTTATTCTTCCTATTTACATGGATAATCCTGGATATAATGCTAATGTTCATTTCATTAAAAGTATTTAACCTTGACCTCTGGTTTCACATTAGGTCTCAGTGTTGCTGAAACAGGGTTGAACAGCCCCCAGTCCCAGCCTATTTATTTCAGTTTTTGCTGTCTGATATTAAATGTTGATATAGCTGGGTTTGTAGTTGATGTGGCTTAAAAATAAGAGGAACAAAAGACTGGTGGGGAAAGGGGCCAGGCTACTGAAGTAGACATTGCTGTTGAAGAAATGGGTCCAAGGCAATAGCTTTAATTTGAGAGCATAAACCAGTTTGTTACTTGCAGAAATGAGTGGCTGCGGTGTAATGAGGGATCAGATTTGATTAGCATCTACTTGCTGTATTGTTCTCTTGCCTTCAAGTATCTAATGAGCTACTCCTGGGTCAGAGTAGCTCCATCCTTCCATGAGACAGAGGCAGTCTTAGTCAGTATGGTGGTATCTGCATTCCTCTGGTGGCAGTTGGATTTTTCATGTGGACTTGAGGTTATTTCTTCTATGAATATGTTCTGCTGGGTACAGTTCTGCAGATGCATCCAACATACAGAATTGAATTCTTGAAGTATTGAAATGCTTAGGTCAAAAAGTGACAACTAGTGAGCAGCTTTTAACCCCGAGTATAGTGTGTGAAAGTATGTTCAAATACTAAGGTTAGTGAAGATGAAGTAGTCAGTGTATCCAAGGGTATTTTTTTCCCCGTGCTGTTATTAAAACCCTTTTTTCCTGCTAGCCATGCTGAACTAAGCACCTGATGCCTGCTTGCTTCAGCTTACAATTGTTTATGGGGCCACATGGTGAATGAAGAACAGATCTGGATTAAAAACAGTTTGTTGATAAAGGCATATTTTTAACTGGCATCAATCCCCTGGTGTGGTTTACTGTGCAAACTGCTGTTATACTTGACTATCATAGTCATTGTAATGCTTCACTTCCTACAGAAAAATATGACAGATAATAATGAAAAAAATACATTTCAAAAGTGGTTTAACAATAAAAGATGGTGATTAGTAATACAGATCAGCAGTTGAATTGGACTAGGAAAAACATGGCTTAAAACCCAAATAGACTGAGTCTCTATGTTCTGTAATTCGTGACAGTTCTTTGGACTAATGAAAGCCTTTTGGTTAGTCACAATTTCTGTGTGTATATATATGTATGTATTTAAGAGTAACTATAGGAATTGAGCAGTACTCTGACTTAACTTTCTAAGTTGCTCTTAGGATACAATATCTTATGTGAAAAATGTTTAGCCTACTTACAGCTTCTTTATGTTGATACATTTAACTCCTTCCCTGTCAAGTCTGTCAAAAACCATTTTTTCCTTGGCAATTCTAAATTGGATGGCATATGGGACTGGATCTCCAAAATCCAGACCTGGACTGCAGCTTGTGGCTCATGAATCCTGCCAAATGAGAGGGCACCACAGGGCTCTGGGAGGGTTAAACTTCATTAAAACTTAAAGCAAAGAAAGCTTTGCTTTTCTTCTTCTCTCCTACATACAGTTTTTCAGAATCATTTGTTTCATCAACATTTCACGATGTTAATGCAAGTCTGTTGCTGAAACTTTTTGCTTTTTCCTTAGATAGTGTGTTGATATAATAAAAACAAAAGTACGTACCCTTATTAACAATGTCTTTGTCTGTGAGACTTTCACTTTACATAAGATACCATTAATATGAACAGTGTTGTGTACTCGGGCTGGAACACTTACACTCAATTATGAGCAATTTAGCTGCTTACTTTAGCTTCAGAAGAGGAACCCGGGATCTGAAACTCCTATTTGTATGAAAGTCAGGATCATTGAATTATCAGAGGTGACCGTATTGTAGGTTGTTTGAAAGAAACAAAATAAAAACCCTAAATCAACAAACCAACAACAAAAACCACCTTTTTTGATACCTGACAGCATGCCTGGTCTTTGAAGTCTCCAATTATTTTGACAAGAATTGTATTAAATCAGGGCAGTAGTCTCTAATATAATTTGCGGTTTCGTTAGATTGAAGAAGGGGACCTTATACAAAATTTTTGTTGACTTTTCAGCTACATCAGAAGATACTGACTGACCTACAAGTCTCTGGTCTGATGTTAAAAACAATTGGTACTGTGTGCAAATAACTGACTAAACTTCTTGAGTGTCTTTATAGGTAGTTTGTATTGGTTCAGTGGCAGAGTTGGAAGAGCTGTCTGGAGTGAAAGTCACTGATCTCCATCGAGAAAGGTCAGTCACAGAGACTGTTAGCTAGTTATTAAAAATAGTTTGGTAGACATAAAAAAAATACTGGTTTTCTTCGCATAAACCTTGGGAAACAGATTTAGGGAAAATAGAAGAGCAGTAAAGAGGACTTCTGATTAATGTATGTGATTCTGTGATATAAATTTTCCTTCTGTCTTGGACACTGTTAATACAAAGCTCTCTAAAATAGCTTTAATTTCTAAAAATTGTCAAAGGATATGCTGACATTTTTGAAGAATCATTAAAATTAAAATAAAAATGCCTGTCACCTAAAGTACAAATGTAATGGTAACTTTTTGGCTAATTCTTGTTTTTGTTTAGAACTTTTCAATCTTTTTCTTTCCCATAGTATTGATCACCTAACTATCCCTTCACACTGTGGCAAGGGCTTACTACACCGGATCCCTGAAGTTTTTGATTGCTGGTTTGAGAGTGGAAGCATGCCCTATGCACAAGTTCATTATCCATTTGAAAACAAAAAAGAACTTGAGGATGGTTTCCCTGCTGACTTCATTGCTGAAGGCATTGACCAAACTCGAGGATGGTAATTTTCTGCCACTTTATGTGATGTTGTTGCCCTGCATCTAACACTACTATATCTGAGTGATCCTTTAACGCTGTATAGAGAAGTGAATTATTTCCTTTTTTCAGTAAAATGGAAGGTATTCTAAAGCTTGGTGACAAAAATGTTGCAGAAAGATGACAAGTTAGCAAGCCATCTTCCTGGTTCTTGTGGAAAACATCATTAGGTAATAGGGCAGATTTTTGGCCTGGTAAAGAAGAATCTCAGCAGCTGAATTGAAATTCTATGATAATTATCTGCTAGAAACAGAACGGCAATTGAGTCAGTTGAAATGGAAATCAATATTTTGAGGATTTCGAACCAATGTATAGGCTAGTAATTTTTGCCTCCTAGATAAAATCTGAATTTTGGGTTTATATGAGTGGGGAAAAACCAAATTAAGTCAAACGTTATATTGTTAAGATCTTATAGTTTACAAAAATCAAATTTTGTAATTGTAAACTTCATCTGCTTATTTGATTCCTCTCTGGATAAATGCTTTTCAATGATTGACGAAAATTTTTCTCTAATACCAGATTTTCTCTGGGTAATGTTCTCATACATGCATGCATACATACAGGTTTAGATTTCGCGTTTATAAGTGTTTATTCTATTTTTGAAGTTTGAGGTTGGCTGTGAAAGCTGACAGATTTTTGTGTTTTCTAGATTAGTACATTTGATTATGTACAAGTAGAATTCTTGCATCCAGTAACTTATTAGAGTTAAACTGAATTCCTCTGTAGCATAGTTGGCATTTCTCTTTTCTGACTCCTCTACTCCCCCAGCAAACCAACCAACCCAAACAAAGCAGTAAGAGGTGGGTTTTTGTGTGTTTGTGAAGTTGAGAGCAAGGCTTATACATACTCTTAAAGCCAGGAGGCTTGAGCAGGGGAACATTTGAGGCATGATGCTAAATAAAAATAAGTTTCATTAATATAGCAAAAGGTGTCTTCACTTCGCAGCCACTTCTTTGTGATGTAAAAAATTATCCAGGCCCTCAAAACAGAAGTTAGATTTGCAGGTTTGGCAGTTAGGGAGGGACCACTTAAGTCTCACTTAGTGAAAGGTGGAATCCTAATGGAATATTAAATACTTTTCACAATATAGCTGCACCTTACCTACTTAGTGCTATGCATAATGTTTGTAATGGGTCCTCAAAGAAGTACTTCACGTACGTCAGAGTTAGGGCAACGTGATGAACTCAGTTAAAACTGGCCTCTTACATGTATCCTGATTTTTAAAAAAATTTTTATTTTTATTTTTTCTCTTCAAAAGTAGTCTTTGTTAGGCCGTCTGTTAGTGTTGATCTTTGACTTTGTGGTCCCCACGATTGTACATCACAGCTTATTAGTCATGGTGCTTTTCAGTGTTAGTATACAATTAAGTACTGTTGAGTAGCATGAAACCCAGCAGTGGAGGAACATACTGATCTCATTTTTAGGTCACTGTTTTGTGCTTGCTGCTCTTCAAGCAGCGTCAGATCCAGTATGTACAGTGAACCCTATGTTTCTTCATTTACTTTTTCTTTCCTGTGGCATATAGTGTGTGGATACAGCACTGTTAATTTGATAATGTGTAATGAGGAAATTCTAAATACAAAATGGGATGTTATATATTATATTTAAACAATACCTGCTTCATCTTGAAGAAAGTGATAGGTTTTGTGTATCCGGGAGAAAAATTGTTTACTCTGCAGCAGCTGTGCTTTGGGGACTAGGGGAAGCTAGTACAGTGCTAAAATGAAGAGGAATGGAGAAAAATAGCTCAAAGTTGTAACACTAGTGATTCCATGTATTAGTCTTCCTGTATCGTTGTTCATTATGCCCATGAAAGGAGAATTCAAAACTTGGTTTTCTCTCTTTTTTTATTCTTTCTTTCTATCTGAAAAAAATCAGAAAATTGTGCTGGGGTGTGTGTGTGTGGGTTTTTTTGGGTTTTTGTGGTGTTTTTTCTAAGAAAAGGGACTGAAAGGAACACATGATGAAGAGATATAAAATGCATGTGAAAGGTACAGTCAGAAACTGATTTTCTCTGCTACACCTTATAAAGATAAAAGGGCATTTTTTGTAATTTAGATGCCAAAAAAAGAAAACTAATTAAAAAATCCTACAACATGTAATCATTATTACACTGTGTCAAGGGAGCTACTGAATTGTACAAGTTCAACAGAACTAAAATGGTTTGGGATTTTTATGTGGATACAAAATCTATTCCAGGTAGTTAAAATTCTAGTAAAAATAGAGGAAAAATGACAAATTTTAGGTTTCAGGGTTTAGCTATTTGAGGTTGGGATGTCACAGTAGATTAGTATGTGTCATGCACAGTCCAGTGTTTGTTTTAGTGCTATTCTTTGAAGCATGTGTAGAAGACATGACAGATGAAAAGATAAGTCTGATCTCATATGCATCCAGTGAAGCTCTCTAGTGCCATTAAAGAATAAATTTGTAATTTTTACACAAGTTGGCCTTTTTACAGTATAATATTAATCTAAACTTGAGTGCAGTGCAACATCCAGATCTGCTAATTATCCTGCTTCTGCTTTATAGCATTCTTTTCTTTTTTTAAATAGTAAGGGTAACTTGTGGATAAGCAGCTTTGTTCCCTTTCCTTAGTAGGATGAACTGAAACATCTCACTAATTAAACTAAGGATTGGCTCTGTAAAAAATAAAAAATTAAGTTCAAGCTGATTCTAATGCCAGCAGCAACTCTGTTGTTGTAGACATACACCTGCTGTGCTTTAGTTTGAAGCTGCACACTTGTATACTGTAGACAATGTGCAAATGGAGACTTACACATTACAGTCTGGAGTAGATTGCTTTTTGTATTTAACATTGGTGTAAGAGTGAGTCTTCACCATATACAAGCCTATCGTTTGTGGGTAGAATATCAAAACACTTGCCTCAATACATGATGCTTGTACTTTTCCCATGGTGCTTATGTCTGGTAATAAGCTGGTGCTTTGATAAGAGCTGGTGTTCTGTGATTTGCAAAAGCGCGCTTTTGTTTTGTGAAAGAAAGAAAGACTTAAGATGAGAGGTGGTGGGGCCTTTTCGGTAAAAGGTAAAGTTGTCTTAGGCTGTTCTTAAGGGATTTAATTCTAAAACTGTTATGCTTTCAGTTAGCTTTTCCTAAGTCTTGGAAAAAAATGAGGATATTTTGAAGACAAAGCACACATGTCTTTCTGCTAGTATGACAGTGCTATATCATAGTAGGCCCAGATGAACAAGCTGGTGAGTTCTGAAGTGTTAAGAGCATAGTATGTGATTTTTATTTGAAGCATTCTGTATAAAGTGTTAAGATTCAGAACGAAGATTGGTTTCATGGTAGGTGAGAGAGTGCTGCTGACATGAAGTAAGGGCTGGTAGGTGGTGGAAGGCTGAGGAGGTTGAGGTCCAGTGGCTTCTGTTTGCCTCAACAGAGAGGGGTCAAAGTCAAGGGAGACAAAGGGAAAATTAATGTGACCAAGGTGATGAGCTAGGAGAGTGATATTTTTTATGACTTTCTACATGGATATGAGAAAGAGCTGAATTATATTTGTTAAGGCCAGAGGGAATAATCTTACAGACGGGTGAGGAAGTTGCCAGAAACAAGCGTGTCTGTGGACAAGATATTTTATAAGTTAGGTGCAGAGAGATATTCCTTTAACATATTCAGTGAATGAGGTGAATTTTTTAAAAGGATAATCTGAGAAAGAATGAGAAGAGTTACGTCAGAATGGTGTGTAAACCAGTGGATCACAGGATCTCAAAGACAGTCTTGTAACTGTCATCAACTAAGGTACCTCATTGCTGAGGCTCATCGGGTTTGACAAGGCAAATAACATAAAATTTGTGAAAAATTCTTGGATATATTTTTTCAGTGCCCACGATCTGTCTGTACAATTTTCCTAATACAAACAGTATTGAAATATCTTCTAGTTGGTTCTGCTTTATTGTTTTTATTTGCAAATGCACCTGCTTTAATAAGAATTTGCTGACTAGTTTGCAGAAGGTGATGGGAGTTTGTTGATGAGGTACCTTCATACTAAATACTGAAAAAAATGCTTTGTTTGTAATGAACTTTGAGCCTCATAGGCTTGAGGTGTCAATCATCTGAGTAAATGATCAGATGTTTGTGTTTAGGAGTTTTCTTAAGATGGTTAAAACTGAAGACAGGGATTTCGAGTGCATGTGTCCGTGTGCAGGTGGAAGAGTGTTTGTTAAAATTCATCAAATTACAATGCAATTTAATAAAGAGAATTTGTATCCTGCAGTGTGAATTGGGGTGATTTTGAGAGATAAAAGCCTGTCTGAGAGGGAAGCGTCAGAGTAAGCCACTTAAAAAATGCAGTAATGCACACAGCAACCTTTACAGAGCTTTTGACCCTCAAACGTCATAATAATGCTTTTGCAATTATAGGCAGCTTTTTCATAAAAACTACTTTGGAATATACAGATGGACTTATTTTTTCTTCACTAAAGTGTTTCTCCACTAAATCTTCATGCAAATGTGTAGTTCTGAGGCGTAACCTCCTGTGCCTTATTCTAAATTAATTAGCTTTTGTATAATCATCTGCTGTTTTAAGGTTGCTAAGCAATCAACAGTGTGATACTCATTTTTAACCAGGAAAGCTGTGGACCACCCTCCAGTTATTTTCTTAAAAGTAGTTACCAGCAACGCAGTTACAGAAGCTTGTAGATATCTCCTTTGGTGAAGGTTCTGACTCTTGAGTATGAAATTATCACATCACCTTGCACATCCGCTTAATTTCTCAGATGTAATCATATATTGACATGTTGAACGTTAGGTGCCTGTGCTTGCTCCAACACTGATTTCTTAAGTATCCTAGAGAGTTGTTACAGGTATTGTAAACACATCAAATGGAGTGGGGAGGGGGAGGAACCCTTGTTGTGGGCCCCTCAATAGGTGTAATCCCAGTTCATAAACCAAACTGTGAAATCTTACTTTTTCATTACTTAAAAGGCATGCATGTACATGGAAACATGTGCGCACACACATGCACACAGACGCGTGCACACGCGCGCACAGACAAGTGTGCCAGTCTTCCTCTCCACTGTGTTTCTTCTGAGTGATCCAGTGTTCAGAGGTTTACAGTGAGCAAATACGGAGCTTGTTCAAGGACAGAATTCTCTTTTCTGTAATAAAGGGGAAAATGCTACAATTCTCTCCTTCACGACCTTCCTAATACTTACCATTACAATTTGTCAGTGTTCTTGGACTAGTGGAGCACAGCTGAGCAAACAGCATGATATGCTATAAAGAGGAAAAAGGTCTAATTACAAGAAGCTCGTCTTCCAGGTCTTTGCCACCTAAATGTTCCATGTACTTAAATTTTAAATTTGCTAGAGTACATAAGAAATTTTTCATTAGGTTGTATTTTGTAATCCAGGACATGCAAGTCACATGACTTGCACAGCAGAAAGTCACATTTATGTTGTCTCTTGTTTCAGGTTCTACACTTTGCTGGTACTGTCTACTGCTCTTTTTGGAAGACCTCCTTTCAAGAATGTAATCGTGAATGGCCTCGTTCTTGCCAGGTTGGTATGTCAGTCCATTCTTTCCTGAGCAGAATTTTAGTCAAAAAATATTTCAGGTAAGTTCCTGTGAATTGTAAATTAAATCTGAAGTGGGCTTTGGAGCTGTGAAGACTTGTCATGGAGATGATGTTGTTGCCGGAGGTAAGAAACACCTGAGAGTATGAGATTTACACATTCCAGCTATCTGTTGCACTAGGTTCTTTCCAGAAGGATTAGTCCTTCCTAGAGAGAGAAAATGAGTACCAAGTCAGAACAGGAAATAAATGATACCTGTTATGCAGAATAAACGGGATTATAACTGTAGTTTTAGATAAAATTTTAAGTTAATTATATTTATTTGCCTTTCTTTTCAAATAAAGCTTTGCCAGTGGGCTGGAGGGATTGATTCAAAATAAGTGCCTCTTCCCTCAGCTTTGGTAGAAAAGATAGATTTCCTACTTAGGTTTGTAACTGGGGAGTCTCTTGGCTTGGGTGGTTTTTTTTTTGTTTTGTTTTTTTTGATGTGGTGGTTTGGTGTTGGTTTTTTTTCAGTTGGTCTCATGGGTTCAACAGTTACACTGAAATGATGTGCTAGTATATATTTATATCTGTGCTACCAAAACTTAATAGGACAGAAAAATTAAGCTGGATTTGAAGGACCTTTTTTCTTTATCCATGTATTACTAGAATTCTGGGAATTTATCCTTGTGTTCTGATATTTTCTAGTGATGGCCAAAAAATGAGCAAAAGGAAGAAGAATTATCCTGATCCAATGAGTATTGTAAATAGTTATGGAGCTGATGCACTAAGGTAGGATTTATTTAATTAATGTGCAGCCTAATATCACAGAATATGTGTTGGAAGGGGCCTTGGGAGATATTCTCATCCAACCCCCCACTTGAGCAGGTACGCCTAGAGCAGAGGGCGCAGGACTGTGTCCAGGGTAGTTTTGCATGTCTTCAGGGAAGGAGGCTCCACGATCTCTCTGGACAGCCTGTTCCACTGCTCCTTCATCCTCACAGTAAAGAAGTTTTTGCTCATGTTCAGGTGGAACTTCCTGTGTTCCAACCTGTGCCCATTACCCCTTGTCCTGTCATTGGGCACCAGTGAAGAAAGTTTGGTCCCATCCTCTTGACACCTGCCTTTTAGATATTTATAAGTGTTGATAAGCTTCCCCCTCAGTCTGTTCTTCTTAAGGCTAGACAAACCCAGGTCTCTCAGCCTTTCCTCATAAGAGAGAATGATATGTTAGCTTTCTGTTCATAGCAGATATGTACCAGGAGGGCTCCTTATGGGTTTTTGACAATTAGCAGTGGGAAGACAGTTAATTTTAAAAACTTCTAAACCACTATGGCAGCCAAATAGCTGATAGAGTGGATGACTCAAAAGAACTAGGAAGAGTTACAGTGCTTGGGCATTCTATACTCTTGTCTTATCTCCCTCAAGGCTGGTAACAACCAAAGTTGATGTACTGACTGGAGGCCTGTTGTCAGAAAATGCGTCTCCAGTTTGTACAGAATGCTTCCACTTGAGCCAGTGCTGTCTGCTATTGTAGCTAATAATAAGCGTTGACCCAGTGGAAACATGAATAAAATCTTTGAGAACAATACTATTAGTTTACTGTTAAATCATTATTTTAGGGAAGTACTACTGTATAATGCACAGAAATGTTTGTTTTCTGCTTATGGTATAAATTTTCTGAAGATGAAAGCCTTTTATGTTCATGTAAGTATACAGTACCTACCTAATAGTCATGAAACCAGAAAAGCAGAAGTGGAGCAGCCTAATGTATATATATAAACTGTCCTGGGCAAACAGAGATTAAACACAGTTCAAGTGTTTCATTAAAATTACACTAACATATAAATGTAGTTATGCAGTTGCTGGATGTGGTATCTTTAGGTAAAGGTACAATGAAGACTTTTTCATAACTGTAGGAGCAGGCTACTTGCACACTTAAGAGCCTTGGAGTTCTTGCTATATATAAGAAAACCTTAAACTATTACATGAATAGAATTGTATGTTACAACTACACATGGTAATGATGGACTGAATGAAAGCTTAGTGTACCATGTTTTTTATTTATTTGAGAAAGATGGTTGTTGCTTGTTCTAGATAGTTTAAAAAACAGATGTGATGTTTCAGTATTGTTTCAAGCTTTAGCATTTAAAAGACCTAGTAAATTGTCTTCTCATAGATGTTTTCAACGGAGAGTTGAGTGGATATCTTAAATTTGATCAAGATTGTTCTTTACAAATAATCAAGGTGTATTAGCCAAATGTCGCTGGATCAGTAGCTGGAACAATATGAGTGAAAAGGGTTGGAGTTACTCATATTGGAGATTTTTAAATTGTAGGTGATGTTTCTGGTGAAAAAAAATTGCCTTTTTTATAGAACAAAACAAAAAATCTCAAACATCAGAATTTACACTTCCATTATTCATTTTTTTTAATTTCTAAAAAGCTAATTAATTTTTTTGCCTGTGTACTTATTCTTTAATGTCACATTTATACATACACCCACACAGACAGTAAAAAGCATTGCAGACTAGGTTCATTTATGGAAGGAGCTCTGCGATTCAGTTGTCTCTGCTTATTCACTGAAGCACTTGATGTGTTCTGTGTGTAGCAAAAGCTACAACTGAGGTTTTTTCCTTGGCACTGTTTCCCTACAGAGTTACTTTAGCTTTTGCATATATATATTTTTGTTTGTTTTAACTACGGCTTTGAAGTATTCTCAGCAGTAGCTTGATAAATAGATCAGCAGAAAATACAGATATAAGTTGTTTAAATGAATATGGAATTAAATGGAAAGGGCAACCAGAAGAAATAACAGCACATTAAATTTAACAACTCAACTTTAGACTTCCTGAAACTTGAATCCTCTGTGAAACTGTAAGAATTGTCAAAACCAGTTCTATTTCAATATTCTTAAGACCTATGACTTGGGTTGGATAGCTGTTAACGTTGAAATATGTCAGAAAAAAATTTGCTGGTCATAGTATTTACAAGCCCTTTGCTTTTATGTATCCTGAGGTAAGTATTGCTGTTAGAAGTGATGGGTTGCATTCACCTCTTAAAATGCAGAAGAAATAATATAATGCCACAGACTACATTTTTAGAGAGATGAAAAGGAGGTTACTTTATTGTTTCTCATACATTGTTAGAAAACTTGATAATACTGGCTTGATTTGAGGAAGGTTTTATTTTCTGCCCAATGGGTAATATCACTAGGTGTAACTAAATTGATAGAACTCTTCCTTTATTGGGTGTCATATATCTTTCCATATAACAGATGTAAGTATCTTTGCATCAGAATCTTCAGGAAATTAGTATTCTTTTAACATTTACATATTGTAAGGCAGTGTAGGGCTGCTATGTTAAAAAAACAACCAACCAACCAAAACCAAAAGTGTAGCCTGAGAGTGCTACATTTCGTTTATTTCCTCATGCTAAGAGCTATTTTAAGAAGAATTTTGATAGATTGTGTAGAGTGTGCTGCTGAGGTGGGTGCAAAGGAGCAATTTAGCATATCCTTCATAGTTCTGATTAGTTTGCATTGCTCTTTCCTCTGGAGGAAAACAGTGGAGGCAATCTGTGAAGTGGTCATTCTAGGTAAGTCCCAAACTGGTAAAAGTCCTGCAGTATCCTCGTGTACCCTGGGGCCTGACTCCATCTCATATTTGGAGCAAAGCTATGTTTGACTTCTGAAATAAACAACGAGTAATAGGACATAAGTAATTGTGATGGGAGGTTTGGTTTAAATATATACCTATAAATTCTAATTTCATTTAAGGACTTACTAGTTCATTATAATGCTTAATTGTTCTGTACTTTTGTAAATTTGTAATTTGAATCCAGATATGATGTTTAAAAATATTTTCCCCCTAATACAGTACTGACAATCATAGAATCATAGAATTGTTTAGGTTGGAAAAGACCCTTAAGATCATTGTGTCTGACCAGTAACCTATCACTACCAAGTCCACCACTAAACCACGTCCCTAAGCACCACAGCTATACATCTTTTCAATACCTCCAGGGGTGGCGACTCAATAACTTCCCTGGGCAGCCTGTTCCAGTGCTTGACAACCCAATACTTGCCCCTTTCTGTGCTGCATTACTGTCAGTTTGCTCTGGCAGCTCTATTTTTTGTATTCATTTTTATGCAAGAAGCCCTTTCCTGAAGAATTTATGGTCTGGTGTTCTTGAATGTGCTGTGTCAAGCCCCATCAAGAATCTAAAGCCTCCTAAAGGAAGTGCCTGTAAAGATATTTTAGTTTCGAATCATGATTTTAAAAGTTGATGAAATGTGAGAAAATGAGTTAATAGATTTCTAATGAAAATGCCACAGTCTTTAAAATAAAAAAAAAAATGGTTTGTTTTCATGTTCGGAAAATTAAGTGTATCTAAATCAAGTTTGTATTCAGGTTTGGTTTTTTTTTTGATACCTGAGTAAGTCCTTGTTTCTATTTTGAGTTAACTTGATAGATACCTGTTTGTCTCTGTAGACAGAATATTTGTTTAGGGAAGAAGATGGGATAAAGTATAAAGATGATTTTTTGCAAAACTCACAGCCAGCAAGGAAGTGGGGGTCATGTCTGCCTCTCTGAAATGAGGAACTGTTACCTTGAGATAGACTGACCCAAGGAGGACCTCCCTAGACAGGGTGGATTTCATGTACAGATGAACCCTCTTGTCTGAGGTGGGCATGATTCTGTGAGGGACTGCTTCTGATACAAGTAGTCAGCATCACCTGAATTCTCTGTTTCGCTCTTTCAGAGCTCTTTCTGGAGCTGAGGCACATTTGTATTGGGAGGAGGTACATCCTTTGTCCTCTTTTGGGCCTGTTTTTCTTGAAAACATGCATTTCTGCTCTTGTACTTGGATTTACCTGTTTTGCCTTGCTCCTTGGTCCTGTGTTTGCAATGGGCCCAAAGCTTTTTATAATTGAGGAAATTAACTAGATAGAATAGAAAGGTACTTTGATAAGGATTTCAAAATACTACAGAAACAATAGGTGCCATTCTAAAGATGAACACTAATTCCATGCATACACTGCTTGTTTTATACTCTAATAGCATCTAAGCATGTGTTTTCACTTAATTAACTTCTAGAGTAAAAAAAAAATTAAATTCACATTCAAATTCCATATACAGTATATAAATAATGTATAAAAACAATCCTGTAGCACTAGGAAGTAAATTGTCATATGTTCAATATGTTACGTGCTTTCAATACCGTTTTCCTTGGAGTTCTTAGTGTGAAACTGCTCTCTTGGGTATCTTTCTATTGCTATGCAGCTCTCTAGGGTTTACTGTACAGCTAAGTGCATTTCTATGAGTATATGGAATTTTAAGCTTTTAAGTATTGCGTTCTTATTTTGCAGGTTATATCTGATCAATTCGCCTGTGGTAAGAGCCGAAAATCTGAGATTTAAGGAGGAAGGAGTGAGGGATATACTGAAGGATGTCTTCCTGCCCTGGTACAATGCATATCGCTTTCTTGTTCAGAATGTTCAGATCCTGCAACATAAGGTACAGATCTCTCAAGCACTGAAAAGCAAAGTGGAAGGGGCTTTGTGCTTTTTCCACTGTTAGCATCGTACAGAAATTTAGACTGGAAGGGAGATCCAGACTCTGACTCTGGAGGTCATCTGATCTTTATCTCCTTGTTCAAAGCAAGGTTGACTTCAAAGTTAGATCAGGTTATATATACTTGCTGTTAATTTCTGTCTTATTTGCTGTTTGCACCCTGTTTTATAAAGCTATAATCGCCCTGCATCTTTTTCTTCTTCAGCAAGCTGCTTATTATATAGAAAGGAGGAGAGGAAGGCAGGGGACTGTCAAGACATAACAGCTATAATTTCTCAGATTAGGGTGCTCGATTCCCTTCTGTTTGAGATATACTCCTGAAATTAGAGAACAAGATAGGAACTTTGAATTTGTGGGGTTAATACATATCAAGCAATTATCTGCTGCTAGTCACCTTTCTGGAAACACCAGTTAAAAGCCAGGTTCCACATGTGCTTGAGGGAATCCTTCTGAAATGTCCATGCTAAGCCCTGTTGGTTTTCTAGTAATTCACATTAAGTGTTTGTGTAGTATCTTGGAGACAGTAGGTGTCACTAATACTGCCTTGAGTGCTGCTGCTGCTTTTTCTTTACTGTTAACCTATGTCATGTAGTCAGGCATGGCTACATCGGAGCCATCAGAGGGTGGCATCTGGACTGCAAGTTTCTCTGCACTGGGAACATTGCTTTGTAGCATACAGATTTAACACAAAAAGAACTGCAAATAAGTAATGAAAAGTTATTTTAAGTAGCGGCTGCTGTGACAATTTGTTGAGCTAACTCAAATACTGTAACTTTAATTATGAATATGCATAAAAATATTTAACTTGGGAGTACTTAACACTGAATACATTAACCACAGCGAGAAGATTGCCTTCTGTAACGTGACAGTTAAATTTAACTTCTGAAAAAATGAAATACAACTTAGAAAAGGAATGGAAAGAAAAGTAAATAATCATAAAAGCAATAATGCTTTAGACTTGTAGTTTACTGCTGAAGTCTACTAAAAATGCTGGATGAGTGAGATGAGTTTCTACACTTTCAGAATGAAAGCAAGTTTAAAATTTCTTTTGTAGAGTAATTTTTCATGAAAATTGAAGATTTTGTCTGTATTGTATAGTTTCTGTTGAAACCAATTTTAATCTTTCAGCTGAGATTCATGATAGAAAGTTACCACTTGTTAGTGCAGACTTTTATGGGAGAGTGGGAACTAAGCAAAAAAAGTTCAAATACTACTCATGAAATTACACTAGCAGCCTAATCACTGTGGAGAGCTGTGATTTGAAGCAATATAGGCAGCTGACTTCAATAAATAGTACAGTAAATAAATGGTTTAAATAGTTTTATCTTTTTAACAACTCCTTTTGGGAAGAAAGTCTGGTAACTTCAGATCCTAATATTAAACAGATCTTTTCTTAGGAATCCTAGACAGCATTTATCAGACAAACTTATGCATTCCCCCCAAAATATAGTTGTTTTTCCTGTTTGACATTTGAGTTATCTAAAGTGTGCTTTGCAGCTTTTTGATGTGATCCAATTAAATCTTGCAAGGTCAGCCAAATTGGGGATGGAAAAACCCAGTGGAAAATCCAGGTGTTTAAGCAGACAGTTCTGGTAGTTCAGCAGATATAATTTTTCTTTCTATATAGGTAGTAAAACAATTCGTATGCACCATATTAGGCAAAAGAATGTGCTATTGGAGGTGATAGTGCTTAAATTAGATTTCATGCACAGCCTTAAACAACTTTTTCATTGTGTTCTGCCTCCTGCAAGAAAGAAGCTACAATCCCAGTGTCATTGATGAAGTCTAATAATAATTTTATGCTTACTGTAATTATCACAGTAACTAATTGGTTAAATGACTGCTGACCTCACACTGGGATTGCTGCACTTCTGGGTGTGCAGATGCATTTCTTTCCTAAGAATTTTCTCTTTTATACTATGTAAGTGGTTGCATAATTACTAGATGTAATAATTCAGATTTTGTCATCTGGACTGTGAGGGAAGGGAAAGTCCCAAGACTCTTAAAATCAGATATTAAACACTGTTTGTAAATCTGAAAAAAATAAGCAAACACCCTGTTTTCAACCAGTCATAAGAAAGTTCATATGAAAATGAGTCAAAATGTAGGCACCAACAAGTGTGCTTACTTGTGGTCTTGCTTGCGATGCCCTATAGAATCAGCAAAATGTGAAATTTCTCAGATGGATGCAAGCATCAGTATTCTAGAAAGCAACAAAATGCACTGTATATGTGTTGGATGCTTAAAAATTCCACCTGTTTTTTCAGGTTATGTTCTTCTGTTTTAATCTGTTGAAATTGTCACATGCTCTTAAACATATTGTTTATGTGCCCTTGCTCAAATAAAATACACCTTCATACTACATCTCTTGTAAATGATTCAGATCCTCCTAGATGAAGGAGTTCTATAAATTCAAGAGTCCTACCCTGTGCCTGGAAGCTATGACTTATACTGCAAACAGGGAAAGAATGACAGCATGCTGTTGTGTGGTGTACTGCTTTTTATCTGATTTAACAGATCCAAATAACTGGCCTCCTTTGTAGTTGCAGGTGTGGTGAAATCAGAAGCAGTATGAGTCAGGTTTTCCTTAGCTATTTCTCTTACATACACTGGTTTCCTAAGAGAGAACATTAAATTCCAGAAACCTGTAACACAGTGAAAGTGACAAAATATATGGGGCTGACAGGTGGTTCGATATAGAGGTTTTGAATATATACCCTTATGACATGAAAATGTGTTTTGTGTTTTTATGTTGATGATAGGATGCGGGAACAGAATTCCTTTACAATGAGAACACAGTTAAGGAGAGCAATAACATCATGGATAAATGGATTCTTTCTTTCACCCAATCACTCATTCAGTTCTTCAAAGCTGAAATGGCAGGTATGCACATATTTGGTTGGGGGTGTGTATGGGTGTTTAATTTTTGATTAGAGAACTAGCTTTTTCATCCAGAAATTTCCAGATTCCACATGAGACTTACAGTTCAGATAAAAGGAAGGAAATCTTTAACCAGCTACCATAATACATGGAACGCTGCTTTCATGGGTGTTAATACAGTTTTTACTAGCTTGTTCATGAGAGTTCAAAAAGTAACGAGGTGCTTTTTTGTCACGGCTAATCCTGTGAGCCCAGTGATGTAGCTTATTGCTGTAATATCTTCTGTGGTGCTTGGAGAAATTAATAATATAATAGTAACTGAAAGGCAGCAGTGAAAAGGAAGCCAAATAGAATTTGGGGAAGCTGTAAAAAAAAATAATAAAACGGGCAGTGCTCAAGTCAGCTAAATAAAATAATCTTGAGAGGTACATAAGCATGGGAAATAAATTTTCCCTTGCACAGTTCCATGGAAAATGTTCATTTGTAATCATATTGGTGGGAGTGTGTGCAGCAGGATGGAATAGCATTAGGATATTGTGTAGATGTAAGAAGATACTATCCTGGATTTCTTCTTGCATGTTGTCTTTTTCATCATCCTATGCCTCTTGATGCTCACATTATATTAAGACAATATTCATTGTAAAGAGAAGGTGCTGCAAGAGCCCCCTGAAGTAGTTGGCCTGATCCAGTAAGCTTACAAACTTGCAGATGAAGTCATGATGGGTTTTGAAGAGGTTTTGATGCCTTTAAGGGCACTAGAAACCTAGATATTGGAAAGAAGGTGGCTTTTGCCATTGTAATTCCTTTATATGAATGAACAAAAAACCCCTGCTATGCCCGAGATCTTCAGTTGCCTTTGGAAGAATTTTTAGAAGCCTTCTGCAGGTGTGCTTGGGCTTGGGGAAGGAAGGTATTAGTAGGATAATAGATAATGAGGACACAGCTAAATACCAGACCTGAGGTTATGAGAACACAGGACAGTCCTTCTCTGCTTCAGTCATCTCTTGTATTCCCCACTCTTAGACTGGCATATGATGTTCATGCTCACCACTAAGATGAATTCATCTTGCTACAGTAGATAAAGCAGGACATTTTCGTGGTAATAAAATTCAAGTGAGGTCACCTAAGAACATTTCATTAAAGGAAGAAATAATCCTCAAGATGCCAAAACCAGGAATATGATAAAAGCTGTCTTTTGACAAAAACATGGCTTCTTCCTATAAGATTTGTCCTTGAAATTTGATGGTGCTGTGTGTTGAGTTTCATGGGTTGCCAAACAAATATGCAGAACCTATGCAAGTTTTTGTGCTGCATGTAAAGAGGAAAATACTTTGAGGGACAGTAGAAAATGCATTTGTGAATGTGTATCTGGGATCTTGGATTACTGCACAGTTTAAACAGATGTAGTATTTGCTGGAAGGTGAGCATCGGGGTAGAAACTTCAGTTCTCTGCTTTGGATCTGTAAGAGGAAGATGAAGCTAATAAAAAAGGGATGTGTCAGCTGACATCTTTACAAAGCAAGAACATCCTTCCAAGCAGGAGAAGAAAATTCCTGTTGGAAAATGACAATGTAAAGACTTTCAAGACTAGTATTGGTATTAAATGCTGTTGCCTTGTGTTAGAAGATAGCGTGATTATCATGCTCATCAAATGAGTGCCACATCTCATTTGGAAGTGATTAATAAAAACTATTTTTCAATTTATTTTTCTGCATAAACTGAATTCAGTCAGATATTAATGAGATACAATAAATTTGTGCACTGCACCATGATACTCTTATGCTAATCTTGTTTAAAAAACTAGCTTGGGATTCTTTTTGAAAGATTTTCTGCTTCATATGATGAAGTAGGAAAAATGTCAGGAAGAGGCAAGGGGAGATTATAATGGTGACTGATAAACTCCAGTGCTAGGTAAAGGAGATAAATACACTATGCAAGCGTCACTTCTGAACCCAAGATTTTGAAAATAATAATAATTATGAAAAAATAATCAAATGTAGAAGCTGTTGTAGATGTGTCATGACGTGAGCAAAAATAAATGATTGTATTAGCGAGCTAATGCCATGCAACCCTGTTAACACAAGATACATAATAAAAAAATTCTCTGCCATTTCTAAAACAGCTGAGGCAGTGGTGCCGAAGGGGATATTTGGGCACTATCTGTCAAAGTGGCCCAGCTTGCACTGTAACATGCTGTTCCTGCAACTGTGTGATTGTATGTAAGAGCATACAGGCTTGAAACTCCAGATGGCAAGGAGACACCACTAACCAGAAAAATGTTTCATTTGAGCTTACTTTCTTCCATTTAATCAAGTGTATTTTATAGCGGAGCTAAATTTTACCCCAGTTGCCTGCCTCTAGAAAGATGTTTCCATTAAATAAAACTTATGTTAATTCTGCCCCAGTTTCTACTAGTAGCTTGAATAGCCAGCAGTATTTCAGCCCAAATGGAGTCCCTGTCAGTTTAGTATTGTCCTCACTTGAATATACTGAGGGTAGGAAGGGGAACATGCCTGTGTACACTCCAACTTTGTGATGCTTTAGAGACCCTAGAAAAACTTTAGAAAGGTGTAACAGCCCTCTGCTAATCCTGATTTTGGGAGAGCTTTTGACTTCCTAGAACATGTTCATTTGGAGAAAAGGAGACTAAATGTATCAGAGAGCAGTCATTTCAATTCATAGAAAATTGGCAAAAGTTAAATGTGTTGAAACCATACACATGTTTGTAAGAGGGTTTTTGCGATTCCGTGTTATCTATGGTTTAGTAAGTGAGCTGTAGACATTCTGTCTTCAGAAGTGCTGCAAGTTGGGTAGATGTGTGCCAGTAACCTCTTCAGCAGCAGCTGGTGTAGCTTCCCTAGCTTCACTTTGATAATAACATGCTTATCCAAATGAATTATTAGCTATTCAACAGTAGAAGAGTTACTCCACTAAGCATTATCTTTTATCATGGAAACTTCTGGGATTTGGTCCCTTTGATAAATACGGCAAGCAGTAAGATACTGGGAAGACATTATGGAAAGTAATAGGGCTAACAATCCTTTGTGTTTCAAGGAGAGGGGGTTTGTAAAATTCTGTATTTAAAACCAGTAAGTCTTATTATGCTTTTTTTTCTACTTGAGTGCCCAATACAATAAATCATTTTACAAAACTTCTGATGACTGAAATTGAAAGTGTGCATGTGTGTGTCTGTGTGCGTGTGTGCGCGCACATGTTTCCATGTACACGCATGCCTTCTGAGTAAAAGTAAGATTTCAGTTTGGTTTATGAACTGGGATTACAGCTATCGAGGGGAGAAGTGCATGTTTTCAGACTAACTTGAATCTCTTGTTATAGATACACTATCCCTGAAGGATGGCAGTTTTGAAGTTTTTTGGTTTTTAAGCAGTTTCCTAACTAGATAATGCATAGCTACAAGACAGCTGGGAATTTTTTAGGAATACGAATTCCTACATAAATGTCTTCCCCACCATGGCATGAGTCTTCTGAGCATTTCCTTTTTAGGTTTAAACACCAGTCCACTGCCTTTAAAACCACTTCCATTTTAGAAAACACTATGAAAAGTGTGGTGGAGCTTTTAAAGCAAAGATCCATTTTATTCAGTAGCTGCTTGATTAATGAAACTGATTTCAGAATAGAGACCAGAAAGCTCTTTGCTTTTAGAGAAGTTGTATACAAGTTCTTCGTTAGAAAACTGAGTCCTGCTTAAAGTCCATCCCCACCCCCCCATTCTCTTGCGAACAACTGAAATTTGTTTTCCCAGTTGCATAGTGATGCTTGTGATGACCTTCGTTTTCATGTTGGCAGCCCTCCATGCTTTTAAGTTACACAGAACTTGAAAATACATTTCTGTTTATCTTCTTACCTCGTCAGGCTTGCTGTTACTTTACATTCTTTTAGCCCACTGTGTTACTCAAAAATAATTAAAAATTGCAATTAATTCAGGGACAATTGATTGAAATAGATGTCTCATTTAAAATTGGGTGAACAAAAAAGAATGTTGGCAGTAATTTATAAAATGTTATTGTATGATTCTATAATAATTTTTGTTAAACTTCTAGTGGCTTGGCTGTATTTACAGCATGTGCAAATCTAGGATTTGCCAAATCCCTTACAATTAATAGTCTGTTATCCACTATCCTGGGCCATGATCTGACTGCAGTCACAGAGACATGGTGGAATAGCTCTCATGACTGGAATGTGGTCATGGACAGCCAGAGGCTTTTTGGGAAAGACAGGCCAGCAAGGCGAGGGGGAGGAGTTGCTCTTTATATGAGGGACCAACTGGAATGCATTGAGCTCTGTCTTGGAGTGGAAGGAGAAGTTGAGAGCTTGTGGGTAAAAAATTAAGGGACAGCCAAATATGGGTGATACTGTTGTGGGCATTTGCTACAGGCCACCTGATCAAGAAGAGGAAGCTGATGAAGCCTTCTACAGACAGCAATTGCAGGCCCTGGTTCTCGTGGGGGACTTCAACCACCTTGATGTTTGCTGGAAAAGCAACATGGCGAGGCATGCACGAACCAGGAGGTTCCTGCAGAACACTGAGGATAACTTTTTGATGCAGGTGGTGGAGGAGCCAATGAGGCGAGATGTGCTGCTCGACCTTATACTAAGGAACAAGGAAGGGCTGGTTGAGGATGTGAGAGTTGGGGGTAGCTTTGGTTGCAGTGACTATGAGATGGTGCGGTTCAGGATCCTGTGTAGTAGAAGCAGGGCGACAAGTAGGATTACAACCTTGGACTCCAAGAGAGCCAACCATGGCCTCTTCAAAGACCTGCTTGGAGGAATCTCATTGGCTAGTGCTCTGGAAGGCAGGGGGGTCCAAGAGAGCTGGTCAGTATTCAAGGACCACTTCTTCTGCGCTCAAGATGGGTGCATCCCCAGGAGGAAGAAGTCAAGCAAAGGAGCCAGGATACCTGTGTGGATGACCAAAGAGCTTCTAGAGAAACTCAAATGGAAGACTGAGGTTCACAGTATATGGAAAAAGGGACTGGCTATGTGGGAGAAATATAGGAATGTTGTCAGGGTATGCAGAGATGTGACGAGGAAGGCCGAGGCCTGCTTGCAACTAAATCTGGCAAGGGATGTCAAGGATAACAAGAAGGGCTTCTTTAAATACATCAGCAGGAAAAGGAAGACTGGGGAAACTGTGGGCCTGCTGCTGAATGAGGTGGGTGCCCTGGTGATGCAGAGAAGGCAGAGTTACTGAATGCCGCCTTTGCTTCAGTCTTCACTGCTAAGGCAGGCCCTCAGGCATCCCAGCCCCCAGGGGAGAGAAGGAAAATCTGGAGAAAGGAGGACTTCCCCTTGGTTGAGGGGGATTGAGTTAGAGATCACCTAGGCAAAGCGGATCCTTGCAAATCCATGGGCCCCAATGGGATGCACCCACGAGCACTGAAGGAGCTGGTGGATATTCTTGCTGAGCCACATGTCTGAAAGGTCATGGAGGACAGGAGAGGTGCTCAAGGACTGGAGGAAAGCAAATGCAACTCCAGTTTTCAAAAAGGGCAAGAAGGAGGACGTGGGAAACTATAGGCCAGTCAACCTCTCCTCCGTTCCTGGAAAGGTGATGGAGCAGTTAATCCTGGAGGTTATCTCCCGGCATGTATGTAGAGGACAACAAGGTTAGCAGAAGTAGTCATCATGGATTCACCAAAGGAAGATCATTCTTGACCAACCTGATCACCTTCTATGATGGCACAACTGGCTGTGTAGATGAAGGGAGAGCAGTGGATGTTGTCTATCTCAGCTTCAATAAGGCATCTGACACTGTCTCCCATAACATCATCATAGGTAAGCTTAGGAAGTGTGGGTTAGATGAGTGGAGAATGAAGTGGAGAACTGGCTGAAAGGCAGAGCTCAGAGGGTCATGGTCAACAGCACAGAGTCCAGCTGGGGCCTGTAACTAGCGGTGTTCCCCAGGGGTCTGTGCTGGGTCCAGTTCTATTCAATATGTTCATCAATGACCTGGACAAAGGGACAGAGTGTACCCTGAGCAAGTTTGCTGATGATACAAAACTGGGACGAGTGGCTGATACACCAGCAGGCTGTGCTGCCTTCCAGTGAGATCTGGACAGGCTGGAGAGCTGGGCTGAGGGGAACCTGATGAAATTCAGCAAGAGTAAGTGTAGGGTCCTGCACCTGGGGAGGAGCAACCCCATGCACTGGTACATGTTGGGGGCTGACCTGGCTCTGCTGAGAAGGACTTGGGAGTGCTGGTGGACAGCAAAGTCACCCTGAGCCAGCACTGTGCCCTTGTGGCCAAGAAGGCCAACGGTATCCTGGGATGCATAAAAAGGAGTGTGGCCAGCAGGTCGAGGGAGGTGATCCTCCCCTTCTACTCCACCCTCGTGAGGCCACATCTGGAGTACTGTGTTCAGCTCTGGGCTCCCCAGTTCTAGAAAGACTGGGAAGTACTGGAGAGAGACCAGCAGAGAGCTATGAGGATGATCCGGGGATGGGAGCATCTCTCTTATGAGGAAAGGCTGAGAGACCTGGGTTTGTCTAGCCTGGAGAAGACAGAGGGGGGATCTTATCAATACTTATAGATATCTAAAAGGTGGGTGTCAAGAGGATGAGGCCAGACTCTTTTCAGTGGTACCCAATGACAGGACAAGGGGCAATGAGCACAAGTTGGAACACAGGAGGTTCCACCTGAGTATGAGGAAAATCTTCTTTACTGTGAGGGTGAAGGAGCAGTGGAACAGGCCATCCAGAGAGATCATGGATTCTCCTTCCCTGGAAACAAGCAAAACCCACCTGGACACGGTCCTGTGCCCCTGCCCGCTGCCCCCCCCCCCCCCCCCCGCTCTAGGTGTCCCTGCTCAAGCAGGGAGAGGTTGGACAAGATGATCTCCCGAGGCCCCTTCCAACCCCTACCATTCTCTGATCCTCTTTGAGTCAAATAAAAGCATAAGGCTTCCATAATGCATGTTTGTGTAGGATTAGGGAAGCAGTTTGGTGGTGTTTGTCTTGAAGCATGAGAACTGATGATGTGCAAGTTCAAAATACGTTTTTAACATAATACTATGTCTAATCACTATTTTGATCTTAATATATGTGCTTTTGCTCAAGTTTTATGTTAAACACATTATCATTTGTAGCTCTGGTGTTAAAGTGAGGAGCTTGATGCAGAGGGCAAATATTAACTACAGTAAACATTTTAACTTCTAGCTTACAGGCTGTACACTGTAGTCCCTCGATTAGTGAAGTTTGTTGATATTCTGACCAACTGGTATGTTAGAATGAATCGCAGAAGACTAAAGGTAGGTATCTATTTCTGCAACGTTGTACTCTAAACAAAATCATAGTAGGCTATGTTAATTTCATGCATAGCAGCCTTATGGTGTTACACAAAATTTTTATGCCGCATTTTAAATTATATTGGTTTGTACTTGACAGTGGAAATGAGAAGTTAACATTTTTTCCTCCTCTTTGCTTTATGAGAAAAATCAGGCAAGCAAAATGCTAAGTAATTCTGTTTCACTTGCTGGATGGGATTAAACAAAACTAATAGTTTGGAAAACGAATTTATTGCATTAACATGGGAAATCTTTGCAATTTATTGAAGTGTGCTTACTGATCCTAAAATTGCAGTTTGTTTGTTTGTTGTTTTTTTTCTTGGTGAATCCTTCAAATAGGGTGAGAATGGGACTGAAGACTGCATTATGGCCTTGGAAACCTTGTTTAGTGTTTTGTTCTCCATGTGCAGACTTATGGTAAGGGAATTACAGCCCACTATAACTCTTTGACATTTTTAGTGTAGTTAAAAGCATGCATCTTTTTATCTAATTTGTCCGTAGAAACTAGGGTTACAGAGTCTGAACACATGGGGAGAAAAAACATAGTGCTACTGCTCTGTGTAGCACAGTTCATCTTCCACCTCCCCCTTTTATTTGGTTATGTGCCCCACAGTACTATAAAGAAGGCAAGCATCACCTGACTGATAGGGAGATATTACAATTTCTAATCTGGTGCCCAAAAGTAACATGTAAATATCAGGAAGGAGGTGAATAAGTAGTAGCAATTTCATCATTTATTACAGTCAGCATTTTGAACAGCATCACAGTTCTGCATTGAAGACACCCTGTAAACATTGTTTTTGCTGAACTGTCCGTATGCAATTCTTAAGTGTTACTGATTCATAATGTACAAACAAGAAAGAAATTATGGTGATTGAATGCAATGTTACAGGCACCATATACTCCATTTATCACTGAGCTGATGTACCAGAATCTGAAGACACTTATTGATCCAGCCTCAGTTCAGGAGAAGAATACTGAAAGCATCCACTACCTCATGCTTCCCCAAGTGAGGTAAGAGAGAATTGTTATGTAGCAAAATGGGGTTTTGGTGTGGGCTTTGTTTCAGGTTTGGGTTGGGGTTTTTTGTTGCTTTATTTTGGTTGGTTAGTTTGTTTTGGGGGGTGGGGTGGGGTTCTTTTCATGGAACAGTGCTCCTTCACTTATTTGTGTTCAAAACTCTTTTGCATAACAAGAAAACAAGCTGCCTTAATAATGTGAATACTACTTTGCCTCAGGAAGAATCTTAGGATGATAGTTAATGTGTTTTTTTTCCATAAGCAAAAAATGTTTCCAGTTCGATTAAGCTCTGATTAATGCTAGTCTCTTTGCTGTAGGAGAACATTTCACTAGCAGTACACTTCATACCCCACTCTCAATGTAAGCTCACCCCACTCTCCATGGGAATTTTCCCACCACATTTAGGCAGACTTGTGCTAGGTTAAGGGATTGTAGATAGGAAGGAAAACAATTAGGAGGAATGCATGTTCCCGGCTCATGATGTTTCCTCCTTGTGGTGTGCAAGGAATATCCTTTATACTCGTCAAAATGTGAGCTGACTAGAAGCTAGAATGCCTACCTCTGAAAGGCCCAAAAGGATTATAAAACTTTCTTGTGGGTCCTACATTTGCATCCCCCTATCTCTAGGCCTTTCTTAGTGAATGCTGATGCCAGATCCCATGTGGTTTGGAATTGCCTTTTTTTGTGGACCACATACGGAGCCAGCAGAGTGAGTTCTTTTGGCTTCAGATCAAGAATTTAGACCATTGTCCAAAGATTGCCGCTTCCTTGTAAGAGGATACTTCATATGAGAGAGCGCTTTCCAGGCAGGTCGTTTCTTTCGATGCTGATGGGTGAGGTTTTTGGAAGTGCCAATGTGTGTCAAAAATGTTTGGGTCCATGATAGTTGTACTGGACATGTGCTCTGGGTTATCCAATGTGTCAACCCAGGAATTTGGTAACTGAAGTTGTTTTGGGTTGGGTTGGGGATTTTTGAGGTTTTGTTTGGTTTGGGTTTTTAAACCCAGCCAAGGGAGACACTAGTATTACAGTAATTGGTTGGTTGTTAGTGTCCTGGCTCTGTGTTAGTGGATTAAGTTAGTTCCTGCATTGCAGTCTGCTGTTAGTCACTGAATGTAAGAGAAACCCACTTTCCTTTTGCATTGCAGCTCAGTTTGAAAACCCTCAAGGACAAGGGAGCTTGCCTTGATACTTAACGTGCCAGTTTAAAAATTTAAACCTTCTAGTAACAGTGTTTCTTTTATGGATACTATATGCATTGAGGAAGGTGTATGTTCTTTCTGATAGCTTTGATAGCGAGAGTTACTGCAACAAGGAGTTTGTGGCTGACGTAATGATGGTGCTGATTTTCTGTTCCCTGGGAAAGTGCTGTAAAGAATATGTAATCAAAGGATTGAAGAGTCATCAATTAGCTATCAGAAATGGTTTTGAGCTCCTGTAGAACTGAGTAGTGGAAGGGTAGTGAGCTATTTGCAAGAACTCTATTTAGGCATGGGCTTAGCACGAGCATTTAGAAGTGGCTTAGTCACTTTTTATTCCTGTTAGTGCTAACTGACTTGCTGCTGCATCATGTGAACATATGATGCATTTGAGTGGCTTGCGTGGCTTTCCTCTTTGTCTTGTACTTTGGATTTTTTTCTGCTACTAGTTTGTGTAATTTACTGTATCCCCATATATCAGTTGTTCCCTTTGTCACATAAAAAGATGTGTTTTCAGAACTAAATTATTGTTGAAGCTTTAGAGTTTCACCTTGAGTTGCTAAGCACATAATTGCATTTTTCTTTTAATATATTTCTGATGACTGCATAAGGACAATATTTCCAGTTAATAAGAGACATTTTTTTCATGCAGTTACAGAAAATAGTACTTTAACAATATGACGGGTATGTACAGGTTAAGCTAATGGACCTTGCGACTTTCACATCTGAACTTGACTCAATGCCTGTGCTACAAACCCCACTGAGGTTCTACTTGGTTGCTTAGTGCCTGAATAGATTGGTTGCATCAAATTTTGTAGATGTACTGTATGCAGTCTATGAAGATGACTATATTTTGTGACTCCACAATGCTGTTAAGTAATGGCGAGTAATATTGAAATACTGCCACTTATGATATGGATCTTTCTGGGAGCATTATTTTCTGTCTCACAATTTACATGTTTCCAAGTTTTTGGAGGACCATCATGAAAAGACTAGGTTTTGGAATAACAAAAGCTACAAAACAGGTAGTAACATCTTAAAATCCTGGTGGAGAAGACGGGGATATTTCAGTCATAAGTTTCATTTTTGTAGTTCTGTTTCTCTGGAAAGTCCTTGTTGGATGCATGGTTTTCATCCCAGTAATTTTGCTGCTTATATTATAGCAAGTAACATTGTTCACTTTATTCACAGCTGTCTTTTGACCCAGTACCACTGGTCTTGATATGACACTTGTGCAGATTAAAGAAGCCGCTCAATTTATGCAGCTACTAAGAAATCAAGAAAACCATATTTTCATAACTGTTGGCTGCTGGTACATTTGAAACAAGATGTGAATTTCAGCTTGCTCAAAAAAACCCAAACAACTGAACACCCCCGCCCCCCACCAAAAAAAAAAAGACTCCCCCAAAGGAACTCCCCCCAACCCTGCCTTGCCTCAAAATGAAAGAGTGTTAAAATGATGAAGCCAGGAAAGATGACAAGACTGACTAAAACATCAAGCTAAAATATCTAGAGTTCCTGGAAAAGATTATAAATTCAGATCCAGTTAATTGTTCGCATTAAAGTATTTCATTGTTATTATAAGTATCCTATTTATAATATCTTTTTGCATCTTCTTATGATCTTATTAATTTCAATCTTCCTTGTTATTGGATATTACTAAAGTAGGTAGTATGACTCAGTCCCTCATCTCCACCTTGCAAGAGGTGCTAACAAAAAGATGATATAAAAATAGCTGGTCTTTGTTTTTAGCAAGTTATTTCCTCATCTTCTTCCAAACAAAGAGAGAAGAAAAACCTGTTTGTTCATTTTTCAAATTGCCCCAGTGAGGGCATAACTGAGTCTCTAGCAGGAAATTTCAGGGAAGGGGGTAAAATGTTTTCAATCTGCTCAAACAGATACAATAAAAATGAAGCAATAAAATGTTTCCTTTTTAATCTAGGGAGGATCTCATCGACAAAAAAATTGAAAGTGCCATTTCTTGTTTGCAGTCTGTTATTGAGCTTGGACGAGTAATCAGAGACAGAAAAACCATTCCAGTAAAGGTTAGAACTCTTTTAACACCTCTTATCAATACCGTGGGAATATACAATAGCTTTGTAACTTTGGGATAAACCTCGGAAAATGGAATAGTTAAGTTTAGAATAGAAAACAGAATTCAACAATAAAATACTTCAAAATGATAATTATTTCTGAAGTTCTTTATTTTCAGTTGGAAGGATAAAAGTTTATGTTCTTTCCCCCCCCCCCCCCCCTTCTTCTCAGTATCCTTTGAAGGAAGTAGTTGTTATCCATCAGGATCCAGAGGCTCTGGAAAATGTCAGATCTTTAGAGAAGTACATACTTGAGGTAAGAACATAATGAATATTCTGCTTAACTTGATTGTGTATGTCAGTTACCTAAACAAACAAAACCCTAACCTTCCATGTTGATGATAAAACTAACTTGCTAGGTAAAACTACTTTAAAAGAGAACTGTAATGAAAGGGGATATCACTGGGTACTGTGTACAAAAATGAAGGTAAATGGGTGATGCTGCTTAGGCAGTCAGTTGTAGTATTGAGAAACAGTTGCTGAAACTGACCAACTCAGACTTCTTTAATGAAATGCTCTTTTTCTTGATCAGTGAATGGAAAAAACATTTTCTGAATGAAAATAAGACAATATTCAACTACACGATGGGCTGCAAAACTTGTGATCTCCGTCAGTTAAAGGGCATTATAAACAGTTTGACAGTGAGTGGAATGGTTGTGGGAGAGGAGTTCCATGGAGAATAGGGCACCAGTCAAGATTTTTTGCAGAATGTTCTTTAGGATACAAAATGCAAAATAAGATGGTCTGTACAATTTTTACACTCATCTGCTCCTGTATGCCACTGCAATACTCTCTTAATGTCCTTTAGAGAAATGCAGCCTGCTCTACTTCTAAATCTTTGGATAAAAGCCCTGTCATTCAAAAGAAAAGTAACCCTTCTTGGGTTTTTGAGTGTAACCTCCAGAAACTGTCTGCACTTTCTGATCTTAGTCAGTCATGTTAAAAATCCGTAGTATTTTAAGAAGTGAAATGAAAAAGTTTGTTTATAAACTTCACTTACTTATATGTTTATACTATAAGTAAATATTTTGAACTTCAGTGCTGCATTTCAGAAGTTGTAGTGAAGGCACAAAGCCTATTACTTTTTGATTGCTTAAAAGACTGTAGAGAGGGCTTTTTTTAGTCTTTATGTTCAATTACATTTCATTACAAATAGACTTTATATGCATCTTCTTTCACATCTGTGATGTACAAGAGAAATCAAACAGTAAGAGGGAATTGTGAGAAGGAAGAGTGTTTCAGCTACAGTGACGAATTTCGATGAGCCATGATGTTTCGGTTCAAAAAGAATAATAAATGCTACTGTGCCAGTATGCCTTTGAACTTTTTTCCAGGTGTTGGGACCTTCAAAACATCTTGCAAACCAGTGGTTCTTACTACTTAAATCTGTTGTGATCATGTGTTCGATATCATGAGCTATGGTATGTGTAATTTCTCAGTGTTAGCAGCCATAGGGCTTTGCAATTGCTTTGCTGAACAGGGACTTAAAAGTAATAACATCTCTGGTGTAAGACTGGAGGCCTTTCAGACCCACTCTGGAAGGCAGTGAGGTAAAAAGGAAGACTGGTTAAGCAATGCCGTTCTTTCTGAACAGTCTTAATTTGCTCTTGCTGCGGTAGTCTCTTGTTGGGATGGATGATCCGTTTTCACCCAGATGTTCCATTGTGTTGCCTGGGAGATATGCCGTGACTTCATCTTTGTAACTGTATATGTTTTGGGGAGGAAAGAATTGCATTTGAAGAGCAGCTCTTCGCTAAGACAGCAGAATTCTAAAGGAACTGATGTGGTATTGATACTGGGCAGAATGCATGCATTAGACTTGAATATAAATTGGGGATTACTTCATGACAACAATTTCTGTGTATTAATCTGTCTGGATTTTTACTTGCATCCTTCCCTTATGTAACATTGTTGTATTTATGTGTGACTCTTAATTCAACGAGGCAGAATACACACCAGCTTTTCTCTTGGGTGAGAACTGAAGGAGTAGTCTTGCAAGACAAAATCACCTATGTAGTTGTTCAGATGATCCTTCCCATTCAAGACCTCCTGATAAAAAGGTTTTTGAGGAAGGTGTTCTAGCCTCAACGCAAGGTCCTTGTTGGAGAAGTTAAGTACAATGTAATATAAAAATTAATAACCCCGCAAAGTATTGACTTCCTTTACTATTGCAAGAGATCTCACGCAGAAATCTTAATACTGTTTCTGAATGCCTGTGAACCACAAGCATAGCCTTTGTGTTTTGCCCTCTGAAATTTACTCATTTGAAACAATCTCTGTTTAAATGAGTGAAAACCAGAAGAAAAAAGTTTGAGCAGCAATGTAGTTGTAGATCTGCACAGCTTATAAAAGACTTCCCTCCTGTGATACCTTCACATCTGGAAAGGTGAGCTGTAGGGTGTACTTTTCATTATCCTCTGAATTCTGATGTCCTGTTACAACAGTCTGTTGTAACGACTGTTACAACTTAATTCTTTGTCCCCTTTCACCTCCAGCGTACTTCCAAAGCTACTGTCATATTAATGTAGGGCTTCTATATGTCCAAGTACACTAACTGGGTGAGGAATGCAGGGATTCTCCACATTTCAGAGCAGTTCCTTTCCTTCAGCTCTATCCACAGCGCTGAAGCTTTGAATCTGACATTGCAGAGGAACTTTGTCTCATTTCTGTCTTCAGGAAATTCTTACCATGTTGTATCACCTTAGGACCTTTGTACTACTTAGAGCTGATATAGGGCTGGTGGGTTCAGCAATCTGTCTTTAGTTTGTGTTTCTGTTTAATGGCCTCTGGATTATTGAAGAAAATGTATTTCTACTAATAATTGACCTTTGACCTTCTGGGAATCTTTCATTTGTCAGTCTGTCACTTTCCAGATCAATTTATATACATTCATGACAGAGTCAGTTCCAATGGGTGTACTAAGGCATGCTGGTAGTACATGAAGCATAAGGTTATGATGCTTTACATTTCATGGCATTTTTTCTTCCGTAAGAGTTTTTAACATTTTGCATTCTCTATAGCCAGTGAAATGGGTCTTCCAAGATAAGTGAGATAAGGTCTTTTGCTATTATAATAACCACTGGCAATACAGTATCTAAGGAATTTTACTTTTTTCCTCTCTATCCAGAAATATCATGCCCCATATCATACCCCTGTCCTTGGTAGGTTAAGGATTCTTTCTTCCTTTCAATAAGGTATCTTCAGAGGGCTCTGTAACAGAAAATCTCGTCACATGCTTAAAATGTGATGGAACTTTCTTAGTTTAAGTTGTCATTGTCAAGATCAGCTGTTTTGCCTTGACAAAGGGAATGAAAATCTGCATCTACCCAAGCGAGACCAATTCACCTCACTTGTCTTGGTGACAGCAGTCATTCAAGTCAAAGAATTCAAGAGATGACTGAAGCAGTGGAGGACCTCTTAAACTTCTACTTATGTGTTACTCCAGCAATACCATCTTTTCCCAAGCCTAAATATATATCTAAGGAAGGCTTCTAAAACTTCTGCTGGGGGCAACTTAAGAGCACTGGCTAAGGGAGTCATGCCTCAATACACAAGACTTCTAGATCAGTGTTGTATGCTTCTTGCTTTTAGCTACTGTGGCACTTAAATTCGTAAGAATTGTGCACTAAAGGAATTTTAATTAAAAAATCTTAATTGACTTGCAAGTGGGATTGTAAGGCTTTTCTGTCACATTAGCTTATTGATTATTCCTCTTAGAATTGGCAGTTATGATGCTTCACTTCAGAATTGCTATTATTATTAATCATTTCAATACCTGGATCTTTTCAATAGCAGAATTTTGAGATTTAGGTTGGTGTCTATCACATTTTCTTGATCTGACAGCTGGATTTGTGGATTTTACAGAATCCAATTTTAAGGGAGATGAGGTTTGCTTACACAAATTATTTCCAAAACGATAGCTGACAAAATCTGCTGTCAACTTCTACAGTTAGTAAAAGGTAACAAAGGAACCTAACAGTTTTATAAACTATTACATAATTGGAGTGTACAGGACTATGCTTTAATTTATATACATTTGCTACCACAAACAAAGTTAAGGTATGGCTTGGAGGAGATGAGTTTCAATGAACTAAAATATCTTTATGCAAGCACAAATACAAAACCCTGTATATTGCCCTATTTTTATTATATATCTTAAAAATCAACAAGCTGATGCTGGAGCTTAATAGGTGTTTTATTGTATTGCATAGCAATCTAGTTGTTTGCTTGATGGTTCAGAGCTATAGCGGTCAATGAATACAGGCAAAGTGGGTAGTATTACTTGGGCTGTATTTACAGCTTTGTTCACCAACCTCCTACATATTCAGAGCTGTAGAACCTTTAGTTATTGTCAGAAGTGTGTTTCTAGTAAATTTGCAGGTGCCAGAGGTAGCCTGTAAGAAAAATTATAACATTTGATTTCATGTAGCTGCTGACAAAAGAATTTGAAGAATACACTTGTCAATTGTTCAAAACTTTCATTCATCACTTTCTCAGAAGTAGCTGCAGTCTTTGATCTGTAGTCTGACTCTGTTATCATAACATAGCAAATCATATAAATAAATGGATTTTAATATTAGAACTGTCCAGAGTATAGAGTTGTCATGCAAAAATGGCCAAGCTCACAAAGTGAAATAAATTCAGAAGGCTTTTAGCAACTGAACACAGTTGCATTTTATGCATTAGTATTTGAGGCCTTTTACAAGCCTAGTTCAGGACTTTTCTTCCTAACTATTTCCAGTGAACGGTTTCATCTGAGTAAATTTTACTCTAACCACAATCAGAATCTTGCTTGCATCCAACCTTTATATACCCTTCAACCACCACCACCCCCATGTTATGGCTATAATAAAACAGAGAAAATTGACTTCTCCTTCACCAAATCTAAGGACTACTAGTATTTCATAATGTTAACGTGTTAATTAGTATAGTAGACTGAGTCCGTGAATGGGCTGCATTAACTGACACATGAACTGTGGCAGTGTGTGGTCCTTCGGTATTTTGTTTCTTACAGTATTACATAATCAATAATGCTTTTCCTTTTTATGATGTTCACTTAGAGAGCCCAGCCCAGCTGAAGTACAGCACTGGCATTTTACTTTTTCCTGTTCTGAGAACTGGGCAGTTTGGGTTACCAGTCAATCTGATCATGTCAGGCACATGCCACCACTAAAGGCCCTTGTACATATGAATGCCTGAATGTAGAGGTCTCCCTACTGGCGATGGGAAGGACTTGTTGCATCAGTTTCTGTGCTTGAGACTTGAAAGATGTCTTAAGGAGCTAATTTTGATTTATTGAGAAGATGAAATTAAGAAATATTTGAAGTTGTAGAATCATAGAATGATTTGGGTTGGAAGGGACCTTTAAAGGCCATTTAGTCCAAACCCCCTGCAGTGAGCAGGCACATCTTCAACTACATCAAGTTGCTCAGAGCCCCGTCCAACCTGACCTTGAATGTTTCTAGGGATGGGGCCTCCACAACCTCTCTGGGCAACCTGTTCCAGTGTTTCACCACCCTCAACGTAAAAATTTTTTTCCTTATATCCAGTCTACATCTATCCTCCTTTAGTTTAAAACCATGACCCCTTGTGCTGTCACAATAGGCCTTGCTAAAGAGATTGCCCCATCCTTCCTATAGTCCCCCTTTAAGTACTGGAAGGCCACAATAACGTCTCCCTCAGAGCCTTCTCTTCTCCAGGCTGAACAACCCCAACTCTCTCAGACTTTCTTCATAGGAGAGGTGCTCCATCCCTTGGATCATTTTTGTGACCCTCCCCTGGACCCGCTCCAACAGTTCCATGTCCTTCTTGTGCTGAGGGCTCCAGAGCTGGACACAGGACTCCAGGCTGGGTCTCACCAAATCGGAGTTAGAGGGGCAGAATCACCTCCCTCAACCTGCTGGCCACGCTTCTTTTGATGCAGCCCAGGAAGCCAAAGCACTATATTGAGGCAGGTTTAAGTTCAGCGCTGACTGGTGTCTATTAATAACAGAGAAATGTCTACCTCAGTGCTGAAGAGGAGGATAGGATCTTCTGCTGAAGGGTAGTTTCAGCATTGGTTGGGTTTATTTGCTCTTGCAGTGTTGGCAAATTACTTAGTTCTTAGAGATAACCATATAAAAAATTTGCACCTTGAAACTTATGACTTAGCTAGTACTGTGGCCCCTGGTTTTGTCCCCTTTCCACAGTTGTCAGAGATGTCTGTTCTTTAGCTTCATTTTTTTCTCTTGGTGTATTTATATAGGAGCTTAATGTACGTCAAGTGACATTATCTACTAATAAAGATAAATACGGAGTCCGGCTGAGAGCAGAACCTGATCACATGGTGCTTGGGAAGCGTTTGAAAGGTGCATTTAAGCCTGTCATGTCTGCAATCAAAGAGCTGAAGAGTGAGCAGCTGGAGGAATTCCAGGAGACAGGTATGTAGTGGTACAAACCACTGAATGATGGCAACATTGACCAGAAGAAAGATCCTAAATCCTTTAGCCCATCAGAAAACAATTAAGCAATTGCTTTTGATTTGTGTATGTTAATCAGGCATTTGCAGGAGAACAGATGCAGTATCCTTCTGTGGGCTTAGGGAAACTTAAGGCTTACTTCCCAGTTTAATGAGAATAGGAGGAAGGTTGTTTTTATTATATTGCTGAGAGTAGATTAGAAGTTGCCATGTATACTAATCTTATGCTGTTCTCCTGTTTAAATGCTATTGTAAGGCCAAAATGAAATAGAGAGTAAACTGTTCCGTAAGACTGAATCAAATTTGAACTGAGTATACGTGCAATAGTTTAAAAGCATTGCTTCAATTCTGGATTTACTGGTGGGTGTGAAGTTTCCAGCTGTCTCTGTTCAGTTAACTGCTTGAATGTAAGTTTTGATTTAGTTGAGTGTACAGGTTATTTTTAAGTTTATTCTGTTTCATTCAAATGGTACACAACAGTTGCTGAAGCGTCTGCGTTTGAGTGAGTCCTGCTGCCTGGCAAAGTGCTTGTATGAAGAATCTGAATGTGGGATAATTCAGTGTTTCTTACTAGTGCTTAGTTGCTGTTTCAACATATTGTAAATATATTGCGTTTCAGGTATTAGAATATTGATACTTGTCTTAAGCTTTTTGAAATTTTTTTTCACTCTGATTGTAAGAGATTCTTGTCATCTGCCAATTCTGCAGGCACCATTGTTGTAGAAGGACATGAACTCCACGGGGAAGATCTTCGTCTCATGTATACCTTTGATCAGATTGCAGGAGGATCTGCCCAGTTTGAGGCACATTCTGATGCTCAGGTATTTTACTGGTTATTTCTTTTTCCTTAATTAAAAATAATTAAAAAAGAGTTCCTCTAGAACTAATATGAAAAAGGTGAGGTGAAAGCTGGGATGGTTTTGTTAGTTCAGTTAGTTAAGTAAATTTCAGAGGCCTGTCTTCTGAATTTTGGAGATGTTAAAGTACTCTCTTCAACAAGGTATTTTGTAAGTGGGGAGCTCTATAAAAACATACCTGAACCTCTGAGTGAGTTAATACTAGCTTCTTTCAAGTTTTTTACCTATTCGACTGTCTTCTGTGTATCACCTCAGGTTTTAGTTCTGCTAGATGTTACCCCAGACCAGTCCATGGTGGATGAAGGAGTTGCCCGGGAAGTGATTAATCGCATCCAGAAGCTTCGCAAAAAGGTTAGGAAGCAATGGTTTGGACCAAGACATTTTATTTTACTTTTAAGTAATCTTTGGGCAATATGCAGCAGAAACTGACTTTTTTAATTAAATATGAAGCTCTGTATCTTTTACTCCTAATATAGCTTTCTGATCAGACATAAATGATTACAAATAATTATTTTCATTTTGAATTTCCATGTTACTAAGTAGTTAGAGTTGAACAATGAGCTTGCTATACATCATTCGTAGTGAATTAACTAATTTATCCGGTTTTACTGAGCCCCCTTGTTTTCTGTCTTCAGCCATGTAGCAGTTCTTCAGTCCTGGTTAAGCAGCTCTCAGGCCTGCCTGCATCCTGACAAGTATTATGTCCCCTCAGCTGGGATGGTCAGAGCCAAGACATATGAGCCCAGGACTACTAAAAGAAACTCATGTCTTGGCAAATTGCAGGAGGCATTTCAAGCACCAATTTGTATACATACATTAATGATTTTGCTCTAAATTGTTCTCATCATGTATACAAATGATGCTGTCTGAACTTAGGTTAAAGCACCTTGAACCAATATAACTTCCTTCTCTCTACAATACTAATCCAGAATGAGCTGTACTCATCTCCATTTTGTGCCAAGAAGGCATAGTCACCATGGAGGTGATTAGTCGAAAAAGCATTTAATCTGCAGGGGACATTAAGTAATATTTAAATTGGTAAAAAGAATTCTAAAGGTTTCAGAACCTGCAAGTAAAAAAAAACTCCACAAAACTAAATTATCTCTTGTCCCGTCATGGACATACGCATTGCAAATGTGTAACATGCTGTTCTATGATATATGTAGGGTTTTCCTTCTTGACTAACTTGGTGGCAATGCACTAGAATTTGTATCTTTTTTAGACTTACACCTAAAGAAATCTTGTGGAAGCTCTAAATGATGTGTAGAGAAAATTTTCATGGGACATGTTTTTAGGAAGAGATATCTGTACAGTTAAGACCACATGAATTTTCAGTGTAAGACTGAAAAATGACAAATTTGTACCAAAATAGTTTTAATATATATTTAAAAATTATATAATTTTATGTATATATAACTTTATTTCTATATATAACTTTATAACTTTATGTGTGTTTGTGTGTGTGTATATATACAGATAGGTATAGAGATATAAAACCTATACAGATTTATATCTGTATAAAATAAAACCAGGAAGGAATGAGGTAATGAAAAGAAAAGTCTCATAAGTTACTGGATGATTTAAATTTACTTCTGTAGGGGTATAAGGCCATAATTTCTTTTCACTTCAATGGATTTCAAAATACTTAATCTTGCCTAATAATAAACATGATGCTAATGTGCATTTATTCTGTCATTCTTTCATTCCCACTCCTGTTATAAAAGTGTACACATATTAAAAACCACAGATTCCAGATCCACAGTAACTGTTACTGGCATTAAGGCAGTCACTATTTTTATTTTAGCAGATTTTAGAAGTAAAGTTTTTGTGATGCTGGTATATTTTTTTCGCTTGAAAACATTTTCTTACTGAAGCAGAATTTTGCTCTAATTCAGCTTTAATAAGTGTACCATTCAAATTAATTGCTTTTTTTTCTGAAATGTATGTCATAATGTGAGATGTGGCAGAAATAGCATGAAAACTTAAAAGCCTGGTCATCACCTTCCAAAACAATCCCAAAATTATTGGAGACTGTTGGGTGTTAAGAAAATGTCACTGACTGCGCAATTGTTCAATAGAGCACCGAGGGTTTAATTTCAGGCTAACAGGATGTGTAAATGCTAGTAAGGTTCTTGTGCAACAAGAAAAGCTTTTTAATAAATTTGGTAGTCTTTCACTTCCAAATTCAATTACCAACTCTGCCTGCCCCTCAGTGAACTGAGACATTTTGAGTAAGGTACATTATTTGGTCATTATCTTTTGAAGAAAAACATCCTATTCCAAACCTCTTTCTTGCCCTTCTGACAGAAGAATTGTTTTATTCTAAATCTTTTGTGGAAACTTTAAAAAAATGTCTGGTAAACCTCTTTCTAAGATACTTTAACAAGTATCCTTCTTTTAGTTTGTATATGTGAAAGTCATCTTGCTGTCATTAAGAGTATGTTTGGTGTGCCCTACAGTGCAATCTGGTTCCTACAGATGAGATTACTGTGTACTACAGATCACATCTAGAAGGTGACTACCTGGATACTGTTATTAAGGAACATACGGATTTCATTTTTGCTACAATAAAGGCTGCCCTGAAACCTTACCCGGTCCCTACCTCAAAAGAAGTTCTTATCCAGGAAACAACCCAAGTAAGGAGAAAAAAAGCATTGAATGCCTAGGTTATTTTGTTATCCGCTTTTAACTGAACAAAGCACAATTACAGAAAAATTGTATGTCGATACTTATTTGTGGGATATAGTGGATATTGTTTCATAATTATAAATGTCCGTATTAGTAGTTTTGGTTTAAAAAAGAAAATACTTGGGCTCTGTATGTGTCATATTTTTGAAAACGAAGCTGCTCAGGTACCAAAATAAATATTTTAGGTAGTCATTTGTATAAGCTTAGTACACTCAGTTATTTGTGCATTGTTTAGACAGCAGAAATATCGTTGCTCTGATATCTTTAAGTTAATATGCTTTTCTGTTAGAAATGTTTCCTTTGAGGCTAAATTTTGCCTTCTGGCTTAAGACCAACTTATGTTTGAGGATGCTTGCTTTTTTCCCCTGGATTGCTGAAGTTCAGTCTTTTGTAACAAAGCAGTTTCGCAGATTGGCTTATTAGTTCAAATCCACTGCTGAAAGAGTTCCTTTGTTTTCTCTGACTGTTTCTTCTGACATGTTTTAAGAATAACTTTTGCCATGGTTTTATTCAAACTTACTACATTCAAAAGGCATTCCTTGCAGAATTTTGGATTAAATAAACTTCAATCTAAATGTCATGATAGATCACAAAGACAAGAACCTATGATATATCAGACTTAAAACTTGATTTACAGAATGGCTTGGGGTCTGAGAATAGCTGAAAGGCAAGCGCATGTTTTATCCATCTTAATACCAGTATGTGTAAGGAAATGTTTTATACTTACTAATTACACATCTGAAGTTGTACACATTTGAAACAAAGTTTGGACTTTTTCAAAACTGTTAGTTTAATCCAGTGACAAATAGAGGGAAAACCACTCTAAAAGTAGAGCATATTATGGTTGAGAAACGGGTGAAAATATTCTGCTATTTCTTCTAGGTACTTATTTGACTGGGATACTGCTGATGGACAGTTTGATATTAAGTCAACATCAAATCTGAATTAGAATGTAAAAGTGGCTGGAAAAAATGTATAGGGTTGGGAAACACTTGCCTGAATGCCTACCTCTGAAATTGCCAGTAAATTAGCTTTAATGTTGGTTGCTGTGGCTTTCTGTGAAACTTTCATGCCTGTGCAGGTGTGGTTCCTCCCACTATTATTTTTCTGTTTTCTAAATCTTCATTTAGCAGATTCTATTGAAGGAAAACATTGACTAGATGATCTTTAATGTCCCTTCCAACCCAACCCATTCTATGACTGGAAAGCTGAAAGATGAGTCTGTTGGATTAGTTTTAAATAATGCTGCCTACATAAAGATGAAATCTTGCTCTGACAGAAGGTGCTGGTTATTATGGATACAATTGAGAGCTGTTGTCTAGATGTCAGCAAAACCAGACATCTGCTCAGTTTTGGAAATGATGAGCTAGTGTGCAACCGGAGATAGGCTGTGGCTATGCATTTGCACAAATGTTGGATTTCAGACTGTAAACCTAAAAAATTAGAGCTGAGATAAGACTATATATGATAGTTCTGTGTGGCTATTGCAATTGATGACTAAGTTTATAGAAATGAAATAATCTTGTAATGGTCATACAGCTGAGAGTGCCTACCTGTCAGCTTAAGAACTTGGGCGTGGAGGTTTTTTCAAACAAAAACATCAGCAGGGAGTTATTGCAAGCTCTGTGTACCAGAGCTGTATGGTTTATGTATGGTAAAGGGAGGCAAAGAAAAACTTTGTAAGGAAATGCAGAGTTGTTTGTTATGTTACTTTAAGGAGTCTCTGTCACTATGAAATACCTCTCTGCTGAGTTAATCTGTGGTCTTTGCCATGTGGGTTGCCTTCTGCACATGTAGATAGGTATTACTGTGCTTACAAACTTGCTGTGCCTCTGAATTGTTAGTCACAGACTTTAAAACAGAGGTTACAGACTGTGAAGTCTTCCTGGGAAGTTGTGCTTCCTGGGACTGCGGGGATGGATTGCTTAGGGCAGATGTTTGCCTCTGTACTCTGTGTTCTGCTGCAACTCACTTGTCACATTAACAGCAGTGAATAAAAATATCTGAAATTAAAAAGCCCTTCTATAGAAATCCTTTCAGTGTAGAATTTTGGCCCTTTGTGGAGAGTTGAGGGTAGCTGCAGCTGTGTGCAATGAATTTGTAGCTTGGTGCAGCAGATGTGGCTACGGTCAGTTGCCTTTATTACTCATAACTGCATTGCATTTTGTACTAGCAGTTTCAGGCATAAAGACTCAAGGTGTCAATTCATATTGAATTACGCATCAGCTGTCTTCTGTCGGTGGGGGTTGATAAGTCACATTGACATGGAAAATGCTTCACAGTGGTGATGGTATAGACAATTATATAGATTTTTTTCAGATATAAAAGCAGGTGCAAGTTAAAAGAATGATGTGTGTAATTCCACACATGAGTTCATAAGTTAAGTCAACTGCGGTGGGATCATTGCACCAAATTTCTGGGAGATATTAAAAGGAATAACAGAACTGCATGATGTTGAATGTATGTGAAGACTGGGATGAAAATGAAATGCAATTAGTCTTTTCTACAAGTATTTTGATGATAATCAGGGTCAGTACCTCTGTGAAATTATCCTGGATCAATTTTTGATACAAGGCTTTTATTACGAACTCTTCTCCCAAAGACTTGCTCTGAGAGACAACAAAAAAAACCCAGCAGTTGCTCAGAAAATACTGGGAAGGAAAAGCAGCTACTTGAAAAAAGAATTTTTAATTGCTGGTAGAATTGGATAAACACAAAATGAGATCTGCTGCTCTGTAAGTGTCTTTCCATACTTTGTAATAGGAGCTCAGCAGGGTGGCACTTCCAAGTTTGTCTGTTCACCCTTTGGACTCTTACCAAAGACTGTCTCTAAACTTACCAAAAAAGGGGCTTAAATGGCCACTTAGTGCCAGTTGTTCATATAAGTGATTTCTGTATGATGTTTGTATAATAAAAAGTTTAATTAAGACATCTTTCAAAGTATGATTCTCATGAAAATTGGTATAGGTACAGGAGTAATTTCAGCCTGCACTTAGTTCAGGAAGAGACCCATGCTTGAAAAAGCATAGTCTTAAAGCTAAGTCTGTTTCTGTAGTATTGCTACAGATTCTCAAATCTCTTCATCCTGTCCCTCATTTGCAAAGAAAGATGCTTGTTTCATTTATTGTTGGGGTGTTTGAAGTTTTAATTGGTTCAGTAATTGCTGATGGGAGGATATTCGCCAAGGCAGGCGTGATACCGAGGCAGCCACCTCTCGGGCTGTTCTCAGTAGCCCCTTGGAGACAGATGAAGGCTTCTCCAGACAGTGACTGAGAGCAGAGTCGTGTCTTCACATACTCTGAATTTACCTCTGGAAGAGTCATTCTTAAGTATATTCACTTTTGGATTATATTTTGGGAAACTGTCACCACTGCTCATCACTTGTGAAGATCAGATTTTTATGCCACTCTGTTTTTATTATGTATTTAATAGTGCTAGGTCTTTAACATATATTAAAGACAAATTAATATTTGAAGTGCTCTGTCTCTGAAGGAAGATGTTGTAAAAGTTGCAGTTTTATTGTAAGTTGTGCTTATTGTACTAAGACAAGATCTTAATGTTGTTTATTTAAGGAAAATATTTTGTTGCACTTTAAAAATAAAACAATATCTAAATAATCATAATATGCCTCCTCTTCCAGCTGAAGGGATCGGAGCTAGAAATTACACTCGTCCGAGGTGGTTTGTGTCAGTGTGTTGGTCCAGCCTGTGCCTACGTCAACCTCAAAGTTTGTGTTAATGGGACAGAGCAAGGTAGGAACGTACCAGGTTTGATTTGTCCATGGTGGTGTTAAATGATTTTTTTGAAAACAGTGTGATGGATGTTGGATCCATGAACTTGTTTGAAAGATGGTGCAAACCCCCTTCCAGTAGTAGCTTTAAATACTTCTTGAAAGTAAGTTTATTAAAAGCAAAACCACATGCTGTCCATGATGTCTTCTGACGTGGACCTGAAGTAAACATGCAGGTGTGCACATGAATTATTTATATCCCACAGAAGGGCTTGTATGAGAATATCTATATGGAGGTGTATGCACTCTATATTTGTGCTTGTACATTCCCCTGTGCTCAGAGTGCATACTACAAGGGTTTTCAGTTCCTGATATAGTACTGTAAATGTAGGTGATGCCTTTCTGTGGAGGAGGTACTGTCATTGAAAGACTTAGATATTAAGTATAGAGCTGAAATGAATACTTAAACTAGAGAATATAATAACTATGTCTTAAATATAATAAAAAGATGAGTGCAGTGAGATTGTTAAAAGCATTACAAGGTTGAGTTTTGCATCAAAAGGAGGCAAAACTAAGTACACTCTGGAATTTTTTTCCTGATGTGTTTACAGTTTGTGTATCAAAGTAAGTGTGCTTTGTTTAACGTGGTTACAAAGCTACTTACTGAATAATGATGGACATAACTATATCAGCTGGTGAACATCTCGGGGGGGGGGGTACACAGTCTGTCAGTTTTTAATCAATATAATACTGGATTTTATTTTGGTGGCATAAAAATTTGACTGCTTTGCTAATAAAACCAAATTTAGCTTCCATGCTCTAAATCTGAAGTACACTTGAGTTGGTTTCCCTGTTTTCTTTCCTCTTTCCCTTTCTTACTAAAAAAATTTCTGGAAGATGCAATGTTGCCAGTTTGATCTCAGCTTAGAAACTTGAAGTCATTAGGAAATAATGGAAAACTGGATGTTGCTTCCAACTGCCTTTTTATTTCTTAACTTTGGTTTTAGATGGTGTGTTGCTGCTGGAAAATCCAAAAGGAGATAATACCTTGACCTTCACTGGACTTGTAGATGCTGTCTCCTGCATTTTTGGTCTTAAAAATTTAAAACTGATGGTTTTTAATGGAAAAACAGGTAAATGGAGTATGACAAGGAAAATTGAAAGTCTTTCTAGCAGCAGCTAGGAGTTATTTACTGTATAATTTTTCTATACTTATGCAAAATTGATAAGAAAGTGCATAAGGAAATATTCTATTTTGTAGTCCTTAGCATATAAGACTATGTTTATAGTCACATCAAAATATTTCCAAAAGCCGTTGCTAAATGATGCTTATCTATTCTGTTCTCTTATTTCCATTGCAGTTCTCATCAGGGCAAAATTTGATTTATTTCAGTAAGTGTTTCCATCAGGTCCAGGCAATGCTATATATTGATGGCAAGCTGCCATCAGCATTTGCGTGCTTTTTTTTCCTTAATGCCTCAGTAGGCAGGGTGAGAACTTAAATCAAATGCAAACTGTGGTCTATAGAGGAAAAAAATACTGCTTTTTCACCCTAGAGAAAGTTGAGGATCTCTACATTTCTTCCTTTTAGAAAAATCTGTGGAATATTTTTGTAGCTTGAACTTGGGTTCTGTTAAGGCATGAGAATGTAAAATACTGTTTATGGATTATATATAGAGTTACTGGCTATATCATAGTTCTGTTCATTACAAAGGTAATATAGCTGAGACAGAAGAAAAACATGATGAAATATGTTACAATCAGTGACTATGAGACCCTACCAGCAAACTGGCATTCTCTCTTCTGAGATAAAGACTATGTTTTATTATTACATTATGTATAATATGTCAATACATCAGGAAAAGTTACAACTTAAAAATCGGCACACTGAGAACGAGGTTGCACTAGTAGCCAAACACTTCAGTGGGTGAATAGAGAAAGTAGAGTACTTGTAGTGTCTGTGCTGTGATATGACTTTAGAGATGTTTGACCAGTAATAGTAAGCTCTTTGTATGTTCTTACGGTCGTTTACAGGTACATCCTGAAGTTCAAACTTTGTCTGTTTCCACACCATTTATATTAAGTCTAAAATGAGTGACACAGAAATTATAAAATACTGCAGGAACTGTATTTGGCCAGCTACAGAAACTTCTGCTAGTGTGTTTTCACAGAAATATTACTGAAGCAACATATAAGAGGGAGATACTTTAATTGGCTGTTGTGAAAGGTTGTTTTGGGGTGACCACAGGACTGCTGAGGATCAGCGGTTTCTGTCTACCTGGGATGTCAGAAGGGGACTAGTCTTACTTGAGTCTGTAATGTCGCTGTTACCGTCTTTTCCTGAAAGTATTTCTAGAAGAACGTTTTTCGGTTTTTCATATCGGATGTAATGCACTTCCCTTACTGTGATAAAACCTTTTTCCAAGTTGTGCTCGGCTGAACTGTATAGTTCTATCATACAAAATGATTATTCTCTGCTTTTATTTATAAATGATTTACAGGAAATTCTGGATCCCTCAGTATCTTCCTCAAGTTTCAGTTATGTTTTAAAGGGGGTAATAGTTTTCATTGAAATAATTTTCCAAATATTAGTGATACGCTTCATAGTAGTGTGGTATGTGCCAACAGAGGTGGGTATGTACTAGTACAATTCATTACTATATAATTATTACAATTCATTCAGTACAATTATTAAGAGATGACCTGCAAAAGGCCAAGAAGTGTTGGGAAACTCTCATCTCATTAAGATTATAAGCAGTTTGACTCTTTTCTGCCACTAACAGGACAAAAGGATACGGCATCGATCTACTAATGCTGAATTCCTAAAGGAAGTGGTAAAGAAAATCTAAACCTTCTCTCTCCCTCAAAGGTTCTTTCCTACAGTAGTAACAAAGGCCTTATTTCTCTCCTTTCAACGTTGCTTTTGCTGTGTAGGTATTATTCTGGGACTTCCCATCTTGGCGTGCTGATTTCTTCTTTCACTCTTTGTAAGTGGTCTGGGCAGAGCAGGTTTCTTCCCTGCCCACTTGTTAACAACATGAAAATTCCCTTATTAGATTATCAAATTCACTTTTGTTGCACTTTGGTAGAGACGTCGAATAAGTATTGATCAGCAGAAGATATGGCTTCCTGAGGAGTTGGGGTTGAAGGGATATACAAAGCAAACACCTCTTTAAGATGTTGGAGAATAGACCCAAATTCTTGATATTTGGTTTGGATACAATCCCTTTACCTGTGTGAAGGTTGGGCAGGTAAAGCAACGTTAGGTGAGGCCTAATGGTGATTCTGGGGTCTGTTTAGGTGAGGCAGGGGGTTGGTATCAGGCACTTCACCTGAGAGAAATTGCAAAGAAAGGTTGCACACTCTGGACAAATTGTTGCTGAATTGTTCCCATGTGTGTTAATAAAATTGTGACCGAGTAAAACCATATTTCTGGCTCCTTATTTTCCTTCCTGTGTTTTTTAAGGCTGTCCACTTCCAGTAATTTATTATCTTGTTTTCTAATTGCAATGAAGATTTACTTAGGGTTGCATAATGGCACAAAATTGGGCAGTTCTTGTACTAAGGCAGGCTAAAATGTCATGTCCCTGTTTTTCAGTGCAGCATTGAAATAATTGGATAAACATTTCTTCCCCAACAGTGTATCGATGCATTTTGAGTAACTGCAGAAACACTGAGCAAAGCTCTGGGATTTGTGATGACCGTCAGAAACTGAGAACAGATTTTGTCTCTTTTTACATTTAAAAAAAAATTAATCATGTAAAAGAAAGAGGCTGCACTCAAGTCAGATGGTAAAAAACTGACTTTCTTTTTGCTCTAGATTGCTGAAAAGCTGAAAAATTTGTAAACTTATTGGGAATGGATTTTGACTTGCAGTTGGCTTTCCTAGAAGTAGCCCATTTTGAAAAAGACCTATTTAAAAAAAATATCACTTTGTTTGTCTTTATGGGAATAAATGAAACTATAAATCATGTAGGGCTTAAAAAGCGAGGGGGAGGGAAGGTGAGGCAAAAATCCCTCTACAAACTCCTTAGTCCATGTCTTATTTCATCTTTCAGATGGCTAATTTGTTTTTTATTTTATTCTTAGCACTGTTTTCTGAACAAGAGTACAGAGATTTTTTTTTTTAATCTTTAATTTTTAAAAGGCCATGAGGCTGTAAGGCACCTTAGGGGAGCATTACCACTTAAATCTCAGCTGCAGGGAGAAATCACTTTAAAAGATATTTTAATATTGATGAGCACTTGTAATATCTGCTTATTTTCCAGTGTATTGTTATATATGAAAAATGGTCCACTTCCTTCTTTTTCTTGCTCTTATTAGAGGGTTATATGAACTGACTCCATTGACAGCACTGTATATAAGCTCTTTCTCAAAATGGCAGTGGTCCTGTAATGCAAAATGCTAGGTTTGTTAAATACACAAATCACCATTACTGTAGCTCACGGCCTGTTTCCCTGTGCAGAGCCTGGCAGCTGGGTAATGTCAAACTCGAAGTTCTCTGAGCAGTGAGTTTCTTCCCCTGTAAAGCACCCTGCCTCCTAGCCATGACCCATGAATTATATGTCAATGGCCAGCAATGATGCTTTAGGGGTCCACTGGGAAGAACCTGCTGCTGACCCCTTTTCTGTATGATGAAATCTTGTTAATTCCTCTCCACTTGTTAATTTAGTGTTTTTCTTGCTTTTCTGTACGTTAAAGCAAAAGCAAAGCCCCCTTCTGTGCTTGAGCATGTGCCTTGCACTTTGAACATACCAAACATATAAAGTATGTGGGTAGCTGATAGATGGCCACCATCACTGTAAAATCTGAGTTCTTGTAAACTGAATTTTAGAAGCAGCAATGAAGTTTAGCCTTTTTCTTTAAAGTTTTTTAATATATATAAAATTTTTTTTATTGTTTTTCTAGTTTCATTGATTTTAATTTTTATAAATTTTATAAGTATTATTAAAGATAGAAATATATTTTATAAATATGAAAGGTTTATTTTTAAAAGATAGCTTTTTAGAATCTTACATGTAGTCTGAGGTCTTCATCCTTCCTTAGGATGGTCTCATAAGCCTTCCACAGTGCATTTGTGCTTTGCTTTGTGGCAGTTGCTGACATTTTGAGAGCTTGAAGCCTGTGATTACTTTTTAACCTTTTGTGAGGTTTGGGGTTGGGTTTTTTGTTTTGTTTTGGGCTTTGGTGGGGGATTTTTTGCTTTTTGAATGGTTTGGGTTGGTTTTGAGTTTGGAGTTTGGGGGTTTTTTCGGTTTTGGGTTTTTTAAATTTATTTACTTTTAAGTTTACAAACATCTTTGGAAAAGGGAGTGCCACTTCTGCCCCTTTGAAATTCGTTCAGATGAACTAATGGAAAATAAGCTTTGTAAAGCTTAACCTCCCTGACATGTGAGTAGGGTTGATATGGAATGAAAACCTGTTGGAAAGAGATGACAGATGTGCCTGGTCCGTATGTACAGGCAGTGCACAATTCTTACAAGAAATCAAATTTATAAATTCTTCCTGGATTTGGTCTTGGGAGTTCTCTTGTAGCTGCAAAAGCTTTGTAGCAGATAGAGGTACAGAGAAATAACATCACTAATGTTGTGGCTATCAGCAGCTTTTTACCTCTCTGACAGACAGGTTCATGTAGGTAGCACAGAATGCAGCCCTTCACTTCTATTGCAGAAACTTCATTAGCTTCTCATCTGAGTGCTTTCAGGGTGCTGGTATTGCCTTGAAAATCTTTTGAGATGTGGGTCCTATTTTCGGTCTGATCTCCCATCATTTTCTAAATACGCGTGGCTGGAATGATCTGCTGATTCATTAAACACAACTATTAATGCAGAAGACACATTCATGAGCTACCCAGCCATTGATTTTTAGATCTATTGTCATCTAGAGTTTAATGAGGGAAATACCCTGATGTTGCTTAGTAATGCGTATCCAGTGCTGCCTCAGCTAGGGAAGTCAGGGTACAGGCAAAGATCATAGGTCTTAATTTAATGAGGTAGAAATGTTTGGCTTAAGTGAATAGTTACTTGCTTGTTTTGAATTATTTACTATTTATTGCGGAAGTAATCGTGTTGTATATTTATGTGCATGAGAAATGTTATATAGGTGCTAATTTCCACAGCAGACAAAGGACTATGTGTTGTTAAGAAAACCAAATACTGCACAAATTCCATTTTTCAAAATGGGAAACACTTCTACAGTGGAATCGGTAGTTAAAGACTCATTGTCAGCTAATTAATCGAACCAGAATTGGACTGTGGCTTCTGTAATGGCCTGACTGCTCTAATTTCTTTTTCAGAACTGATAAACAAAACTGACTTACTTAGTCTCAGCGGAAAGACTCTACATGTGACAACAGGGTCACCACCTGCTCTGATCAACTCTCCCAATGCTCTGCTCTGCCAGTACATCAACTTGCAGTTAGTGAATGCAAAACCGCAAGGTATGTAGGATACCGATCTCTCCTCATTTATAGGCTGAGCTTTTTGTGATATAAGCTTTGGACACTATTGCTTACTGATGAAGTTAAGTACATATGTTTTCATTGGCAGATGATGATTGTTGTTTATTTTTTCCTAGTATTTGCTTTCTAATAAATACAATGTTTATATTTAGCTTTTCTCCCACTTTTCATAAAAGGAGCCAGTTTTGAGATAAGAGACCCCATTTAAACATGAGCCCTTCAGCATTGTTCTGCTATTTGTGACCATCAGCTCACCTGTGCAGCTTATTTTAAAAGGCTGAGTCTAAAGCTGACCAAAAATGAAGGAGGAGCCTGCTCTTTACCAAGACATTGTAAACAGCCTGTGAAACACTTCTTAGTGCTATTTAAAAGCCAAATGAATTGTATTATTGTCCTGATCTGGAGTATAAATATGTAATAACTAGTATTTGTATACTATATCTATACACCATATAAATAATAGATATTATACATATATGTGTGTGTATCTTCATAAAGATAGTATGTAATTCTGTTTCACAGCTGCTAATCTTGTAACTTCTACTCTGAAACCTCATGTTGGAATAACTATGTTGTTAGTCACTTGCTCTTAGTCTCTACCCCAGTATGAGTCCTTACTGGACTGTCCAAGTGGAATCTTATTGACACTACTGGGGGAACCTACTTGGGCCTAAAATGCATTTTTAGCTGGGGATTTGATTGTCAGGAGGTGCTCCATGAGCTTCTGTAGTTCTTAGCGGTTTGTGTGTCTTCTTGAAGTATTTAATGATCCCCAGTCTCCGGGTTATCCCATTGACCCATGTAAAGAATTCTGCAAGGTTTTCTTTTGTTTGTCAAGCTGTTAATAATTACTTATCCTTCTGACTCTATAATTCCTGAACTCATTTAGTGAATATCTGTAAGTAGGTTGGTACTGGTAATTACTCAGCACTGTGAAGAAATAGAGATGAAATGGAAGAAGAAATCCTAAATTACAATTTCCCAAGATAAATGAGGTAGATTATTCCTCACCAGTAGTGATTCAGCTGTGTTTATCTTGTTCAGAATGTCAGAGAGGAATGGTGGGAACTCTTCTCATGGAAAACCCTGTTGGTCAGAATGGATTAACGTACCACGGTCTTCTACATGAAACAGCAAAAGTTTTTGGGCTCAGAAGCAGGAGGCTAAAATTGTTCCTGGATGAAGCGCAAACTCAGGGTAAGCGCAAACTTTTGGTTTGCTTGTCCAAGGATACCTGGGAGTTTTTGTTGAGGAGCAACTAACATAGCCTGAGATCTAGTTTAATTACTAAATGCACACTACTTATTTATGCATTGGTTTCTAATTTTGCCCAGTAATAATAAAATCCTTTAAGTGCACATATATATTTAGAAATTCAAAGTTCTAATGCATTCCCTTCATGAAATGGCCAAGACAAGGTCTGTAGAAGTTTCTTCCTTTTGAAATAGAAAGGTCAGTCAGCAATGTAAGGGGTCGTTACATGCTGCTGTAACTATGCAGAGAGCGAATCTCCTCCTAGAAGTGAGTTAGTGAGAAGTGTGAATATTTTAAGAACCTGTTCAAATTGTTCCTGTAACATTCATATTGTTGCAGATATTTTTTTTCCTTCCTTTTGGAGAATGAGAGTGGGTGGAAAAGAGTATTGGATCTATTTTAGAGTTTTGTGAGTAGGTCAGACTAGGCAGCTGCAATTCATTCAGAATACCTGAAAAGGAAGAAACTTCATCACATAGTCGCCTATCTGAAATGTTAAAAATCTTCAAAAACCACAGACAGATGGTGAGACTTAGAAGCAAAAATTTATGATTCATGAGGAAGATAAGGCTAGAGATGTAGCCACACCCAGTGCTAAAAAGTTGGACCTGAGAAAGATTTGGGACTTTATTTGACAGGAAGAATGGATCAAAAACTGTGTGGTAAAAAAACCCAGATACTTCTATGTATTCAGAAAAATCCAACTCTTCGAATATAATGACATATAAAGGATGCTGTCTCCATTTTGGAAAGGATACCGGACCCGTAACCTTAACTCACCACATGTTAGGTTGCCTGTCCAGAAGTTAGACATCTTGTTTAAACTAGGTGTCTAATCCTGGGATGGGGTGAATTTTCTCAGGAGGTGCCTGTCAGCTGATGAGGGGAGGAGGATTGTGGCTCTCTAGTGTAGCTGGCTAGAACCAGCATCGCATAGCTATCCACCTGGGCTACAGGGATTCATGTAGGATAGATTAGAACCAGAACAAGGAAGATGCGGGTTCTTCGGTTGTGGATTTTTGGGGTTTTGTTGTGGTTTTGTTTTTTAATTTCATGTTGACCTGAACTCTGTTCAAAAGCCATTTTTGTAAGTAAAATGGATCTCAAATGTTGATTAGACTTTCTAGTGATAGTTAGAGCTAATGCTAGAAGTAATGTGCTAAATGCTGGTAACAAACATACAGAACTGGAGGCTGTAGTGTTTAGAAACAGCACAAGGTGTAAGAACCAAGTATATCAACCACGCTTCATCTGCATAAGCAAAAATGTATTTATGTGCGAAACCTTGCTGACTAGGAATTTAGCCATTCAGGAGCAACTGATGTTATGTGTATTTCTTTTTGGTTTCTATCATTGCTACAGGGCAGAAGGGTTCACAGCAGCGTATGTCTTAAGATACTAAAATAACTCTTGTAGAAACTTTTCAGCTTTGAAAGAGGGAAATAACTGACAAACCAGGAAAATGTATAGCCTTTAAGTCCTAATTCTCAACTGAGATGGGTACCCATCTCAATTTCAGTAAGGCTTTTTAAAAATGCCTTACCTAAAGAAATCACTGTAACATATTTGTAGTATGAATTCTCCAGAACTATTTCAACTTTAAAGTTTATGGAGTGATAATTCATGATGATGTGAAAGAACAGATTTGATAACTCTTCAAAAGCTAAAACAACTGATTTGGTCTTTTTGAGACTCAGAACATTAAAAACTTGGTCATATGTAGCTAACACGTGCTTATGCTGTACAGCTATGCTTCTGCTATCTCAGATTTAATTCTCACCACGCAGCTTTTTTAATAACAGGTTTTTTTACGGTATGAACACTGGAATCGTCATACTTTATCTTCAGACATCTTATATAAAGTGCTGCATATAAAACAAATATTTTGATGCCTCTGGAAAACATTAGTTCAATTATGTGGTTATGTGTATTATTGCAACTTTGTAATCCCTTATTTATTTTTTCATCAATGTATTTCAAGGTCCTACCTTCAAAAGAAAAAAGTTCACTCTCTTGAGTAGCTCTTTTTGTGGTTTAGTCTAAAAATAACAAATTATCTGCTGTTAACCATTTGAAGTGTTTGATGAAAATAACCCATGAATTGGAAGGTTGATGTCTGTTTTATAAAAAGAAAAACACTTGGTGGAAAAGGAGTTATCCGCTTTGAAAATATTATTTTTATCAGGTACAGGCAGTTGGGCATCTGCTGTCTATTGCACAAAAGCTTGCCAGCTTTTCAGAAACAAATGTGGTTTTCACCGTCCTTTTGGAATATTGGAAAAACATTCTGTAAATAAATGTCAAAGTGGTGAGTGTTGCTTATTTGTAAGATTGAAACATGTGTTACAGGTAGCTGATTCAGAGACATGTTCATGAAGAAGGCAATACTTTTTCATGTGCTAACTTCAAAGCGTTCCCTTGGAGGAATTGGCAGAGAAAGGAGGATGTCCTTATGTTTTGTTGACAAATCAAGTGTCCAATTTCTAAAAGCAATTATTGTGTTAAATATTGCTGAAAATAGTTCCTAATTTTTTCAGGATTTTAAAAATAAGTAATTTAAAAAAAGACTTTGAGACCAAGTTCCTAGTTTGTTTGGCTGCTTCTGCAGTCAAAAGTAACTTTTTTACATACTGATGTAACATTTTCATGGGGAGGGAAGGAAGGTCAATGAGGGCATAAAGCCCTAATTGCTGGATTGGATTATACCACCACTCTTGTCGTTCTATAAATGGGTATTCAGCTGCTTAAATCAGAACATTACACTGGAAGAGAACGCCTTAAAAAGAGTACCTTCGTGATCCATACGGGCTTCTTAATTCTTTAACTAATAGATGGCTTTTAAACTTTGATGCAGGCTACATCTCAGTCTAAAAATGAAATATTAAGGCCCCCATCTTTCTTTGAAAAATGTTAGAAGGAGTGTGTGTACTGTAACATGGAACCAAAACTCCTTTCCGCCATTTCTAGAATCAGTTTTCACTTGGCCATCACGTTACCAAACTGCTTTTGCATTGTCTCCATGGATGCACTTCGCAGACTTGCTTCCCCCCCCCACACACGCAGTGCCCTTGGTCACTGTCAGCTGGAGATGAGCCCAGGTTAGAGCAGCATGAATATCGCACATCAGTCCTGTGACAGTGCAGTACACTACAAAATGGTTTCTACTGAAAAAACACCCAGCTGTTCTGAATGTATTTATGTGTCATTTGGGCTAAGACTAGTGCCAAAATTCAAAATTATCTTTTACTTGCTTCTGTTGTCTATAGGGATTCTAGTGTGCAGAGTAACACAGTAACCCCTGATATGCTTTTGCTTTGGTTTCAGTGGATGTATTTGAGTTACCACTTAGTTTTTTGCCATTTTGAAGCTTCTTGATAGAGACCTCTGGTGTATTTGGTATTCACATTACTTTTGTTCCAAAGTTGTACCTCCCAGTATTCAAAACAATCCGCTCTGTTATTGGCGTAGTTTGCTACAGCTGACGGGTGCTGGAAGTATTGAGCTAGCAAGCATCTAACTTCTCTGGAAAAATGCTCTGTAAGGTGGCAAGAACAGTGAGATTTCCAGCTCCTATCAACTTCGCAGGTGACTTTTTCTGTAGCCCCAAAGTACAATTACTCTGTGTTTGTGTTTCATAAATAATTATAACCCCAAATCAGCCTGTTGGAAATACACTATATCCTTAAAAGAGGTTTGTTGTTGAGACTTCATCCTATTACTGTCCCAAACTATGTCCATATAGCTATGAAAAGACTTAAGGAATTGATCTGGTATGGTATGAAATTCTTTAGACATACGGGACAAGATTGCAACATTGGTTTTTCAGCAGACACTACTACAATCCTTGTTTTACATATAGAACTCAAGTTTAATGTATGTGTGTTCTTATTCTTGTACTCCTTCATGTCCTGTGTTTTGTCTTCTGTCAGTGATGGGGTACTAGAGGAGATGGAGCTCTGTGTGGCCATCCTTAAGTAATGTTAATAAGGGACTCTGGTTTTCAGCACGTTGTGTTGAATTGTTAATATTGACTTGATTGCATTATAAAATAATTTTCTGAACTAGGAATTATTCTGTGTGGATGTGAAGCTGGGAGCTGTGGGCTGACATAGGCTTTCAAAAACTTCCACTTTGTAACCTAGAACAGTATCTTCAGCTCCTGCAGTGGCAATCCTGACGTGTGGTGACCCTTCCTTTAATGCTCCGGGCTTTAACAAGGAATTCTGAGCTGCAAGTTTCTGTCCAAGTCCTGTTTTGGTTGAACCAGTAGAACTGTCTGAATAAAGGGGGGAAAAAAATTAGTTTTACTTCTAAGCGAGAGCAATAATTTTGTTCTGTTTCTCTCTTTTTTTTTTTTTTTTTTTCCTTTGGTTCAGAGATCACAAAGGACATATCCATGAAGAACCTGAACATGAAGACTGTGTATGTTCACGTTATACCTACCACAGCTGAATGTTGAGAATTCCATTTTTATGAATAAGACCATGTAGACTTTTTCGCCTCCCAAAATGAAGTCAAATTAAAGTTGTATGCTTTTAGATGAACATCTGAGTTGTGTATGGTACTTCTAACATCTCAAATCGCACACAGGATGTTTTATACCAGTGCATGTCTACTGTGCTGCTGTTTGGTTTCAGATTCAACATATTTTCATTATGTTACCTTATACTGTAAAGGCTGTTCAGAAGAATGTCAGAACTCCTTAGCCTTGGATATCTATGCAGTAATATGCCTGAAAGAAATGGGACTAGTACCTCAGTGATGCTGTTCTCTGCCTGTCCTTTATGCAGGGGGCATCTTTGATTTTCTAAACTGTGGTTACCTACAAGGCTCTATGATATGTATACCATGTTACAATAGTGTGTGGCTGTTGGTTTAAAATACTCCCTAACTTGATTCAACACTTGGAAGAATAAATTTGCTTCATCTCCAAAGTCTTGTTTCCCTGAGTTCAGAGTACTTTGCTTCCTTACATTTTCTAAAGATGGTAATGCTTAGTACACTGTATAGATCAGGAAAACCTAGAGAAACTCAAAATCTGAAAATGTCCATACTGAATGCTAATGTCTGTGTGGTTTGTGATACCGTCAGGTTTTGGGGATTTTGTTTGGTTAAGGTTTTTGGGGAAGGCTTCAGATTTACAAGCAGTTTTGGATTGAAATCAGTGTTGGGTTTTTAGTTTTTATAATAGTCAATGCAACTTGCCAAATGTTTTAGTGTTAACTTGTATATCTGTAGGCAAGTGAAAAAAAGGTGCAACCATTTTCAGTTTGAGGATGGTTTTTGGCTCGTTAACTTAAACTAGAAACTTAAGCACCCTTAAGTTTCACTGCATTTCAAGAGTGGTATTAATCAGTGTTGAAACTTGTTATTGCCCAGCATACTGAACGTGAGAATGTGCATGCAGCTGCCTTCGCTGCTGTGCCTTTATTAGCTTCCCGAGAACAAGATTACGTACACTGCAAACAAGAGCATTAAGAGAGTAACGCTTTGTAAGAATAACAAAGTCGTGCTTAGCATGTTTTTCCATTGCTCTCTATTTTTCGTCTTTAAACTATGAATATAAACCAAAGCTTTTTTTGTGATAATACTATGGTAGTGGGAATAACTATAAAATGTTCTGTGTAACTACTGTGCTCTAGTGGACCATACTGAAATTGTAAGGACTTGTTTGAAGTAAAGCAAGTCCCTGGCATTCAGCTTATATATACCACTGCAGAATTGTTAGTTGGCTATGATCTCTTATTCACTGTCAGTATGCTTTAGAGATGTTAGGAACATGTTGTGACCCTTTTGGGTAAACTTGTGCTTTTTCTACCTTCCTTTTCCACATCCATTTTTAGTGTTCTTTTTTATTATTATTATTATCCTGGATAATATCTCATCATTGGTTGAAAGATTTTGTCTCATCGGGTCTTGAAGTGCGGAAAGTTTCCTACTAACTTTCTTACTGACATTTTCTAATGCACTTCTATCACCCCATCTAGGTTTGGCCAAGAATAGTATGTTGACTTGATGTGATACTTTTCAGGACTTACATACTTCAGTTAGCTTCCCTCTTAAATAGCTTGTTATACAGATTAGATCCTGGACCTCTATTGTCTCTGAGAAAAGCACTACCTAGGCACTCACAGACAGTGTGTTACACCATTAATTAAGCTCTGTAGGAGTTTGTATCCTTGAATACTGATGTAGTCTGCTGACCTTCTGCTGTTGCCTTTCACCTGATAGCAATACAGCACACTCTGTTTTGAACTCATTGAAATGTGTGCAGCATCCAGTGGTCTACAGGTGTTAGACTCTGCTGAAACAGTGTTTTGCAGTCAGGGAGCTGTAGGCACTGATACAAAATAGATCTGTTATAGCTGTATCCAGAAATCCACATCCTTACACACACACAGAGCTGTAGTCCGTGTCCCGTCTCCCCCCCTTTCTTACCTTGTCTCAGAAACACCTGCTTGAATCTGTAGAGGCTGGTTTGGGCTGAAAGTTTGAAGCTCAGTGTGCTCGCCCTCTCATTTCTGCCAGGTAGGAATTCACTAGCTGATCCTAACTGGCACCCTTGACAGCATCTTTAGCAAAAGGGCCTGCATTGAATGTGACTGGTGACAGGATGACATCCATGTCAGGCTTAGCTGAGATAGACCAGCAAAGCTGTGTGGACAGTATAGCAACAGGGCTGTTTGTTCCCTGTCAGTCTAGTTTCCATCTTCCCTCAGAATAAGTCAATGTAGTGGTGGGTCAGGCTAGTTATATACCATAGTCATTTTATTTCATTTTTTTGTTGCATGTACAACAGACAAAAACTTGCATTTCTGTTTTGCTTTCATGCAGTAAAAAAGTAGTGGCTATTGGTATCCTTCTGCAAGTAACTTCCTTCCAGAGAAAATAATGGTTTTAAGGAGTGAAAAAATAAATTAGTTTCTCCTCATCCCGTTGGAAGTTGAATAGCAGCCGATCAGCTGTATGGCCTTTTTGCAACTTGGTATGCCTCCGTTTTTCTTTCAGCAAAGGTGGAGTCTGGGCATCCTTGCCATTTCTGGTTAAGCGCAAAGCAATTTTTCAGTATGTCAAGTCTTTTTTTTTTTTTTTTTTGCTCTTTATCTGATTTCTTATGGGATAGACTTGACACTGATTAAACAGATTGAAAAAATAATGTATGCAGATGTGCAACAAAAGGTGAACTTCAAAATAGTCTCAAATGGTTTCCTTTAGCATCTTTCTTTCAAAGATGGAACAAAAGAGCAAGCAGCACAGTATCATCCATGCACGGTAACAGCTTTACAGTATGAATGTTATTTGCTGAGTTAATTTTACTCTTGCTGTGCTGTGAGTAGTGGTTAGCTGGGGTTGGGGGGAGGGTGTGTCTTCAATTACCTATATTTTCTGCAGTTAAAACGTTTATGTAACCAATATAAATATAGCTTTTACGTAAGGGGGGGTGGGGGGGTGTTCCTATTTCAGGGTGTCTGGGTATTTCAGTTAATTTCCAGTCTCTGTCTGGCCAAAGTTCTAATTAGGGGTCACAAAGCTCCTCAGAAGACTTCTAAAATTCCTTGTAGATGCAATTAGAATAAAATTGTCCCTAAATATATGTAAAGATTTTTTTTTATTAAGACCTTCTTGGGTCAGAAACAAGGGAGTTCTGTATATATTATCCTAATTTTGCAGTTTGTTCCGATTTTCTTTAGTGTTCAAAACACTGCAGTGGGTATCTCCTAAATAAGCAAAATGCACCCTGGCACTTAATGTCTGCTGTGTTTGATCAAGGATGACAGCTGGACAGCTGTGCATAAAGTACTTCCACGGAGTATCATTTGTAGTATATCTGAAGGACAAATTTCCTAAGTCAGCAATTTTGCAATGGTGAAGACTACCAAACTCAGAGGTAGAGCACGTGTTGTGTGATTATGGGATCTTTGGGGCTTACATTGCTTATAGATTCCATTTGCCAGGCATTGCAAGTGACAGGAGGGGAAAACAGAAGCAGCATAGCAAACAATTTAGGAAAGCTTATACTGCAAATCTTGCTTATGGACACCCTTGCTTAAGGATGAAGGATCCTGAACATTCCTGAAGATAAGTGAATGTTTGTAAGATGAAAAAGCAATGTTGCTTAATGTGTCAACTGAACAAGCAAAAAAATAGGCTTATGCTGTTAGAAACCAAGAGCTTTACAGCAAAGGGAGCTGCAATGGATTAGTAATTAAACAAGAACTAATAATTTCATACTCTTGCCAAACAACACAAGTACCAGAAAAAGCAAGCACTGGGCTGTATAAACAAGACTATCTGTAAGATGATTAAGTAATCTTTCCAGTGAAGTACTGATAAGGCTTCTACTGGAGCACTGTGTCCAATTTCGGGAATCATGCTGTGAGGAAGATGTTGACAGTTTGGAGGGAAGCCAATGAGGAGAAGCGGGAATAAGGTCTGGGAAACATGATCTGTGGGGAAGGACTGAAAGATTTGGCATGTTTAGTCTACAGCAGAGAAGGCTGAGGGTGAGATGTGATAAGTTTCCCCGTAAATAAATAGTAATTGCAAAGACAATAGTAAAGAACTAGTTTTCAAGAGGCTTGCCGTTAAATTGGATGGGAATTTAGGCCACACATGAGGAAAAGCCTTCTGATGATAAGGAAAATCTGCCCCTGGAATGGGTGGCCTAGGAAGGTGACAGGATTTTCATCAAGGATGGGTTTAAGAAGAGGCTCTGAGAGGGTCCCCAAGGAATAGCTTAGATATAGATTTTTCTTCCTGGAGCTGCAGGTAGACTGGAAAACCTCTCAAAGCCTTTTCTGACCCATTTTTAAAATTTATTTTGTCATCTAAGGAAAAAATGAATTTTCAGAAAATTCTTGACAAATTTCAGCCTGTCATTAGCTGATCTATGAAAATTACTGTGGAAAAAAGAAAATAAACTGTTCATTAGTTCTAAGGTATATTTTGTATTCAGATGTCTTTAATAATGTGTCCATCATTCTGATGTCTGAACACCTCTATGGCACCTTGAATGCTTTTACTGCACTCTTTGATTTTTGTATTTTACTATGTTCTAATGTCATTGAAAGAAGCATGCCAGCACAAATGTTGCTTAGGTGAATGTCAAACCTGCATTTGACTATACATAGTAGACTATTTGGTATGTGGTTTATCAGCTATTATATGTACAAGCCAGATGCGCAAGCAGAATTTGTTGGCAATATTTGGGTACCTTCAAGAATCTGTCATCCACTTGACATTAAACAACTAGCATCTAGCTTAAATGATCAGCTCTATTAGAGGAATGAAAATTACTGTATTAAAGGCACAGAAAGTCGATTAGAAAACCCACAGGTTATATATGTGCATGACAGCTGCTTGCCCCAAAGGACAAGGGAGAGGACAAACTCAAACTGGCGCATTTAGCTTATACTGCACATCATTGGATGATACCATTAGTCTTGTGGACTTGGGAGGAGCTTACTCTTGATCTTAATTCTCCAAATGAATTAGCACAGAAAAATGTCTCGGGTTCCTGTGTTATTTTTTTAATGACCTTTTTTCTCAGCTGCTTTGCCCTCCCCTCAGTGGCTTAAACTTACAGTTCAAAACTAACAAAGCAGATTAACTGGGAGACAGCCACAGGAGTTTCTACACAGTGATTATGTGGAGATATAATCACTGATGATGGCATGGTATCAGAACATCTATATTTGTGATGTTTCAAGTGTACTGATGGTCAACATTGCCGAATTAGTATTTTTTTTCTAATCTATGTCTGGTCCTAGACTTTCTGCATTTTACAATATGGAGTTCTGATCTCAGTTTCACAGAAGGCATTGAATCTCTTCCTCTCCATGGCTCAGTACAACCACTGCCCTGTGAACCCATGCTTTCCTTTTTATAACTTCTGTGCATTAGCCAAAACCCACTGTATAATCCAGATAGATGTCATCCTTCCCCCAAAGAAAACAGAAAAGAACCAGTAACATTCATCATCAAAAAAATGGAAAAATCTACACAAAAGGAGTCATATAAATGTAGACTTAATGGTCTGTGTCCAAATGACATTTTTCTAATATCATTGAATACAAAATACAAACACAAAAGGCATATCATGAAGAATGACAGCAGTCTTAGCAAAACTTAGTTTGACAAAATTGTCAAATATTTAGCGCTGACCTCTATTATTGTGTGAAATATTGTTTTCAGCTGGTCTTATAGTGAGTGCCCAGGCCTATAATTAGGGTAGATTTCTTAGGAGATGTACTAACCTGAAGTTGCACAGCCAAACACTAAGGATACCAAAGCATTGCTTCCCTTTGCCGTGTTTCTCTGTGATGGGAGTTTGCATGTTGCAACATTGTTCTTTGACTTTGAGCTTGTTTTGGCAACTGGCTGCAGTGGTTTTTCATTCCTGCCCTTCTATTCTAGTTTCTTGTGTATGGACGCAAGGGATTGTTAGACTCAAAGCTACATTTCTTAAGCAGGAATTGTCTCTGTGCTGAACCTGGGAGGCACAGACATGGTGACTACTGACAGGGGTTCCAGTCTTAACATTTTTTTTTCCCATCACTGACACACTTCGAAGTTCTTAAGAATGGTAGTCATATTACTTTGCTGTTTTCCAAAAAGGCATTTTGCAGCTGACAGTTCAATAATGTTTATTTATCGTTTTAAACTTTAAGGGTCTCTTTGAAGACTTGGATCTCCGTCTGTCTTGAGTTAATTCCTACTTGCAGATTACTTTTGTGATGTGCATGAGTTGCTAAATGAAAACAGTGACTTTACTCATTAAATACATCATGCATATGTGACATGAACAGTGAAGTCACTGAAGGGGAAAACAATCCAAACCCATGATTACTTTTAAGGTGAAAAAATGTGCTGATAATTTTGTAGGTTTACATTTTTAGAAATTAATACATTGACTTGAAGCCTGTGAGTCTTCTCCTGCTTTCTGCTTAGCTCTGTAGCAAAGTATCGGCTCTGTCTACTGTGTTACTCCCAAAGCTGCCATTCAGAACCTGAATCCAAATTAATCTTTGTTATATGATGTCAAAAATAGAGAAACTGACCCAGGAGTTGCTAGCAGCAAGCAATTACTCTTAAATAATTTCCATTATGGGTGGGGTGACAGGGGAAGAGGAAAGTAATGAAGTAGGAACAAAGTGAAAGGTTTTAATGCAATTGTATATAAGGAAATAGCAGACAAGGGGACAGAAACACAAAGTACACATAGTCTTTATTGCAAGATTGTCTCCTTAAGCAGATGGGTTTAGAGCATTGAGTTGCAAGAGGCCAAAGGAATTTACATATTTACATGGGGCAATAATATCAAACTGGTTTTGTAGTAATATACCTACAATGTTGTCAATTTAGAACTATTTTTACATGGAATAAAAATACACTGAAAAAAATGTATCATCCTCTTCATAGAATCATAGAATCATTAAGGTTGGAAAAGACCTCTAAGATCATCAAGTCCAACTGTCCTCCCAACACCACCATCCCTCCTAAACCATGCCCTAAGGTGCCACGTCTACCCGTTTTTTTTGAACACCCCCAGGGATGGTGACTCCACCACCTCTCTGGGCAGCCTGTTCCAATGCCTGACCACTCCTTCAGTAAAGAAATGTTTCCTGATATCCAATCTGAACCTCCCTTTGTACAACTTGAGGCCATTTCCTCTTGTGCTGTCACTAGTGACTTGGGAGGAGAGAACAACACTCACCTCACTACAACTTCCTTTCAAGCAGTTGTAGAGTGAGATAAGGTCTCCCCTCAGCCTCCTCCAGACTAAACAATCACAGTTAAAATATTTTTCGGTTGTAGCTGGTGGTTTTGTGTTATGGGTCTCGGCATTTTCCTGTATTACACTGGGTATTATCAGAAGACGATGGTTACAGTGGGGCTTCTCTCTTTTGGGTAATATGAAAATCTTAATCTTACAGTAATTTTAACAAAAGAAGGCAAATTAATCCCATTTTGGGGGTCTAAATAAAGTGCAGAGCTCTACAGTAAACAGAATTTTCTACCTGCTGAGGTCTCTTACTACAATACTCTAGAACTGGTTCAGACATTTTTCTAGCCTTGTTGGATATATCACCTAAGTTGGAAAGACTTTCTTAGAGCAGTACCTTATCTCTGTTCACATAAACGTGTTAATTTAATTTATAAAATGCAGATGTTTAGCATGCAAGTCAGCAATGGAAGGTTATCTATGACACTGGTTGTTTCAGAAAGGAACTGCTCCCCAGTGCCAGAACTTAGGACACAATGGAATCACAGTGTGAAAGTGGGGGCATCAGTTACTGTCAGTAATAGCTGAAGTAGTCATCTGAGCACAATTTTATTGCATAAAGTGTAGTTGCTCTTATTTGATTTTGATTTCAGCATCATAAAACTTGCAACCAAGACTCAGACTTCCCTGCTATCTGTTAAAGGTAATGTTGAAACTAGAGGGAGACAAAGCCTACCATAGAGGATGTAAGAGATTGTTTCAAATTAGAACACAGCCATTCTTTGCTGTACCAATGTTCTCTGAAGACCAGCTAGTTTGAACAACTGTTGCATTTAAGGAAGTCAAGGGATGTTACATAGAAGAGCTTCTTGGAGGATGCACTGCCAGAGCGCTGGTGAGCCATCGCAATTCCTCATTATTATACTGAGGAAGAAGAGGCAGTTTCTGAAGCAGACAAATGTTTATCTGTTGGTGGTTTTCCAAAGAGAGTTAAAAGTGACGCCCTGGAGTTTTTGAGCTTAGCAGAAAGCCCATGTACATCTGGAAGAATTGCTGTCTGCTTTCAGTATGGTGTTTCACTTAATCAGCAGACAGTTGAGTTGTGCATTAAATTCAGCTTTCATATAGACTTAATGTCATGATTAAATGGCTGATAATACATTGCAGCTTTTCTATAGTTTTAGATTAGTTCAGGGATGGCAAAAATAGAGAATATGATACAAGGGTGCATTTGGGAGAATGAATTTTTATAGCTGTTGGTCAGGCGTACATAACTTGACCAGAAGTTTTTACTTTGGAAATCAGGAGTTCCATAATAATGCAATACAACAATGAGTACAAACAAAAAGGGTGTACAGGTGGGCATACAGATTTAATCAAGGAAAGTGAATATTTACACCAAAATAAAAATACTTTTAAGTTTAATTAGTGAAGCTCCTGGGGATTTAAGCTCAATAGCAAATTAGTAAGGATTTGAGATGAGGACTGTGGTTGCTGACAGGAGTGCACCTGTCAGTGTCATTTATGGTTTTCTGTTGGATAGTCTATTCTTCTTAATATAACAATGATATTAAAAATCACTTCCCACAGCTCATCTATGTTTATCATTTTGAGCCCCAACAGTGTAACGTCCTTCACCCTCCCATTCTTTGGATAAAGCTTGTTAGTAAAGAAAACCTAAACCTGATATGCCTTTTACAGCTGAGGCTGAAACTTAGTCCAGGAGTTCTCAGCAGAGCAGAGTTGAATTAATGAAATAACTTTTTTTACATCTCAAGTACAATATCTAAATTGCTGACCTTGAAACTTCTTAGAAATATCAAACTAAAAATTTTTTTCCCAACTCCTTAAACTATTGTCTCTATTTCACAAATGGATAAACTGAATGTCGTGGTTTAGCCAGCAACTCAGCCCCACACAGTTGCTCACTCACTTCCCCACCAGTGGGATGGGGGAGAAAATCAGAAGGGTAATGCTCATGGGTTGAGATAAGAACAGTTTAATAATTAAAATAACAACAACAACAACAAAAATGCAATGGAAAGAAAAACAATGAGAGGTGCGAAACCTGGGGGGCGGAGGGGGATGAACTACCGAAACAAACTGCATGTGACACAGCTGCTCACCACCTGCCGACCCAATGCTGCGCCTCCCTGAGCCACAAACTGCCTCCTTTAATATACTGGTCATGGTGTCACATGGTATGGAATGAACATCCCATTGGCCAGTCAGGGTCAGCCACCCCGGCCATGGCCCCAACCCTCCCATCTTGCCGACGTGGCAGAGCGCGGAAAGCTGGAAAGGTCCCTGACCACCACAGGCACCACAATGAGGAGAATTAACCCCTTGTCAGCCAAAGCCAGCACATTCTCCACCCCTTATTCCATACCATTTACCCATGCCCAGGTCCCATACGATCCAATACAACCTTACCAACCACCACCCCTCCCCTTCCCATCCTTTAACATAATACACAGACATCATTCCCTTAGTCTATGGACCTTCCCTGTAAAATGTCCATAAAAATGTCCATTGAGTTCACCCAGTCCATGCTGGGCTCCATCTGTCGTATCAGTTGTTCAGGGTGGGAGAGATGGTGTGTGTGTGGCATTGGGTTGCTGCATACCAAGTCAGTCATCGTTCCATCACTGCTGCACTTTGCTTGTTTCACGGTTTATCTTCCATGGATTGGGAGGCTTGTACTATGATATCATTGATACAACACAGAGATGACACACAATATTATATAGCAGTTTGCATCATGCCATTCAGTTCATTGGCTGCTTTCACCCAAAATCAAATCCCTTTGAGGCACACATCGGCTTTATCCATCCTCCTGCATCACCCACCAAGTGCACCCAGGTCCTCGAGAAAAAGCAATCCCACGAATGGGTTTGCCTTTGCCGGAGGGAGGAAGAACCCAGACTGTTTTGCCCAGCATATTTTTTACGTGCACTACAGGGACTCTATTCCCATTCCACAGTACGTAGGATTTCTGACTGGGCAGGGCCAGCTCGATTGGCAGATCCCCTTGTGTTGACTAACCACGTGGCTTTTGCTAAATGTGTATCCCAGTGCCTGAATGTCCCACCCCCCATTGCTCTTGTCTTTAACAGTCCATTGTACCATTCAATTTTTCCAGAGGCTGGTGCGTGATAGGGGATGTGATACACCCACTCGATGCCATGCTCTTTGGCCCAGCTGTCTATGAGGCTATTTTGGAAATGAGTCCCATTGGCTGACTCAGTTCTCTCTGGGGTGCCATGTCACCACAGGACTTGTTTTTTGAGACCCAGGATAGTGTTCCGGGCAGTGGTGTGGGGGACAGGATATGTTTCCAGCCAGCCAGTCGTTGTTTCTACCATTGTAAGCACATGGTGCTTGCCTTGGTGGGTTTGTGTAGTCAATTTGCCAGGCCTCCCCATATTTATATTTCAGCCATTGTCCCCCATACCACAGAGGGTTTACCCGCTTCGCTTGCTTGATTGCAGTGCACGTTTCACATTCATGGATAGCCCGTGCAATAGCGTCCATGGTCAAGTCCACCCCTTGATCACGAGCCCACCTGTATGTTGCATCTCTCCCCTGATGGCCTGAGGTGTCATGGGCCCACTGAGCTAGAAATAGTTCACCCTTATGTTGCCAGTCCAGATCCAGCTCAGCCACTTCAATCTTGGCAGCCTGATCTACCTGCTGGTTGTTCCGATGTTCTTCAGTGGCCTGACTCTTGGGGACGTGAGCATCCATGTGACGTACCTTTACAACCAGTTTCTCTACCTCGGCAGCAATATCTTGCCACAAGGTGGCAGCCCAGATGGGTTTGCCTCTGCGCTGCCAGTTGCTCTGCTTCCACGGCTGTAACCAGCCCCACAGAGCATTTGCCACCATTCAGGAGTCAGTACAGAGATAGAGCAATGTCTAAGGCCAGCTGGATGGCCTTTACCTCTGCAAACTGGCTCGATTCACCTTCTCCTTCAGCAGTTTCTGCTACTTGTCATGTAGGACTCCATACAGCAGCCTTCCATCTCTGGTGCTTTCCCACAAAGCGACAGGACCCATCAGTGAACAGGGCGTATCGCTTCTCATTTTCTGGCAGTTTGTTATACAGTGGGGCTTCTTCAGCACATGTCACCTCCTCCGGTGATAATCCAAAATCTTTGCCTTCTGGCCAGTCCATAATCACTTCCAAGATTCCTGGGCGACTGGGGTTTCCTACTCGAGCCCGCTGGGTGATCAGTGCAACCCATTTACTCCATGTAGCATCAGTTGCATGGTGTGTAGAGGGGACGTTTCCTTTGAACATCCAGCCCAGCACTGGCAGTCGGGGTGCCAGGAGGACCTGTGCCTCAGTACCAACCACTTCTGAAGCAGCTCGAACCCCTTCATATGCTGCCAATATCTCTTTTTCAGTTGGAGTATAGCGGGCTTCGGACCCTCTGTATCCCCGACTCCAAACCCCTAGGGGTCGACCCCGGGTCTCCCCATGTGCTTTCTGCCAGAGGCTGCAGGTAGGGCCATTCTCCCCGGCTGCGGTATAGAGCACAATTTTTACATCTTGTCCTGCCTGGACTGGCCCAAGAGCTACTGCGTGAACTATCTCCTGTTTAATCCATTCAAATGCCTGTCGTTGCTCAGGGCCCCATTTGAAATCATTCTTCTTCAGGGTCACTGTCCCGGCCATTGGCCTGCCCCTCCCAGCCTCCCGCTGAAATGGCAGAGCACGGCAATTTGGAAAGGGCCCCAACCACCTCAGTGAAGAGAATTAACCGCTTCTCAGCCAAAACCAGCACACTGAAGCAAGTCTTAACATTGTCTTCCTTGTAGGGATGTTGAATTAGTACAGCACGGTATGTAAGAGCTTGAACTGCTGAGTTTTCCATTGCTACACAAGAACAGGAAATAAAGCACAGAATAAACATATTCTATTTTTTTGTTGCTTATGTACTGCTGGAAGTATAGGAATTTTTTTTGCCCTTAGTATCTCTTATTCATTTTCATGTAATTTCCTTTCCGCTGTGGCTAATAAGAGGATCAAGGCCTAACGTTAAAATGAGATGTAACAAATGGAAAAGCAGAAGTAGAGGGTGACCGTGTCATCATGGGCTTTCAGAGGCTCTCAAGCTTGTATGTTAATCCTGAAACTGAAAGGAGTTGAAGGGCTGGTTTTTTTCTTTCCCCTCCTTCACATCTTTCTGTCCCCTCCCTCCCATTTGCTCAAGTGTAAAATGCTGCAAGGTTTCACAGTCACTTTGACAAAAATGGGTATGTGGAAACATTTGCATAGTCTTTGTTCATTCCTGTGCAAAACATGATTTATTGAAGGTTGTAGCTTGACGAGGTAGCATTTGAATATATGAGCACCACTTTTCTACAAGAAAGGAGGGTTTACTTTTCTTTACCCACATAAAAGTTGAGTCATTTCCTATAAATACACTGAACATAATGAGGATTTAGGCATGAAACAGTCTGTACTAGCATTTTAAGAACCAATTTTGTATGTTTTTGTACACTTGAAATACATGCCAGGCTAATCTTAGAATGCCTTTTAAAGCTTAGCAAGGTCAAATAAGTGCTTTGTGCAATCACATATGTAAGTTGTATTTAACTTTTTATTCAGTTTTCAGTGTGCTAAAAATATGAATAATTCATCTCCCGGTTGGTTTTATGTAACCATATGATAAATGAAAATAAGAGAGGGGGGAGAAAGATGAGAGATTGGTGAAGCTTTGTCATGTATGCCTACCACTGAGAAACCACTACAGCTGCCAACTCAAAGAGCAACGCCACTGTATAGCTTGATTTTTATTCAGAGCCCAGAAAGTTATACAATTAAAAGAATATTAATCTGTACTAAGTACATCTACTCCAACACCCCCTTATAACTGTAGAACTTGGCAATAATTACTGCTTTAGTATAGACTTTCTGATTAATATATGCCATTGCAGTTCATTAAAAGTAAGTAATGTGCGTACAGAGTCTGTGAGAAGTTTTAAGGAATGGAAGAAGATTTGCTGGTAGCTTTTTGCTGTGCTATGAAAGACGGTTGCTTTTCCTTTATGGGTTTGCTCTTGTCTTGTATAAACAACCTTTTCTCAAATATTGTATCTTCATACTTTAGGTTTTCTTTCTTTGGTCTTACATAACTGAACATACACTTAAGACTGTCCTCTGTGCTTGTATGCAGATTCAAGATGATCATAAGATCTGGGCAAATAGTACTTTGCACTGTATGGGTTGATTCGCTGCCTCATCTAAACCTTTAACGCTTGTCTTAGCAGAAAAATTCCTGCATTTTCCTTACTGAAGCTCTCATAACATTGAATTGAATGTGTATTTTCAATTTTGCCAATTGTTGGAGACTAAATGCAGAAACAACTATTGAAAATTAGTTTACCCAATGTTGTGGTTTAGCCTGAGACATTAGAAAACTTAGAGAGGAATCAGTGATAACTTAATTTACAAGACCTCACCTTGCATGCCGCCGCCTGCTGTTACAGAGCAGTCCATCTTTGGTACCTCAATTCTGCTCAAATACCTTGTTCCTTTCTGCATCAACAGTGACAGTAAGGAAACAGTTTGGAGGTATTGGGGAGAAAGTCTTGATGCTCATCCCAACCTGCTCGTTCCTGGAGAAAACAAGTCATCAAATTGCAAACAGGAGGATTTCTGAAAGACTCAGGCGCTTTTTAGTCTTATTAGTCATCCCAGAACTGTGTTAGCAAGCCATCATGGAAGGACTGGCAGACCACTTGCCACAATCTTTTAAAAAGTTATTCTAGTTTTTGTTTTCCAACATACCCCATTTTATTCCTGCTGCTGAGATCCAAGCTTTCTCCATATAATTAGGACAGCTAGATGTGTGTAGTAACCTTTATAGTTGCCATGCTCAGGAAATACGGTACATTAGATTTTTTTCTTTCTCTTCTTCTGCTTATTCAGTCAGAAAATTCTTTATTTTGGTGAGATATAAATTGTAATGTAATATGTAAGTAATATTTGACTCATTAGGTAATGTTTGTAAGTGAGGATAAAATATGTATCGGCCCAGAAGCAACAGCAGACTAGTAGCAAAATACCATTTGCATAGGTGTTGCAGAGAAACCTAAAACATTCAAATTCCAACTTAATAGAATAATACTTCTCCCAGTGACTTGTTTTTTTTTAGGATATCGCATACATATAAGAAAAAGTTTAAACCATCTCTAAGAGGTAATTAAATCTTAAAACTTCACGGGCTGAGTGTCACGGTGGGGTATTTTTGTGCAACATATCAGTATTCTGTGACAAACACTATCCCCAAGGTAGTTTTGAGCCAATTATCACCAGAAAAATGCTAGAGATAAGGTATTATTTCCAGGATCAGTAAGTCTGGAGAAACTCAGGTTGCTCCAGAAAAGCATTTTAAATAAAATTAATCCCTACGTTGAGCCATGATTAATTACAAGTTGTTTTGAAAATTAGATCAAGAGATACTGTGGCTTGGATGCTCTTGGTCAGTAAATTGTTGTGGCTGATAAAGATCAAATTTAAAACTTTAAATGACAATTTTCATAGAAGTTTCAACAAATCTGTTCAATCAGGGTGGTGGAGGAGAGGCCAATTTCATTCATCTGTATGGGATACAGAAGAGTTGAGGCTGGAAGGCACTTCCAGCTTCCCTGCACAAAGAATATTCAACTACAGCAGGTTACCCAGGACTGTCTCCAGCTGGGTTTTGACTCTCCAAGGATGGAGAGGCCACAGCCTTTCTGGGCAATCTCTGCCACTGTTTGACCACCCTCACAGTAAAGAAACAGGTAGGGTTTAGGTTTTGGGGTTTTTTTTATGTTCAGCTGGAATTTTCTGGCATTCAGTTTGTGCCCATTGCCTCTTGTCCTATCACTGGACACCACTAAGAAGAGCCTGGCTCCATCTTTATTCCTTGCCATTGGGAATTTAGCCACATGAATAGAATCCCTCTGAGCCTTCTATTCTCCAGGCTGAACAGTCCCAGCGCTCTCAGCCTCTCCTTGTATGATAGATGCTCCAGTCCCCTAAAACTCTCCCTGGCCCTTTACTGAACTCGCTCCAGTAAGTCTATGCCTCTCTTGTACTGGGAGCCAACCAGCACTACACCCTGCACTTTAGGTGTGTCGCACGTCTGCTGAGCAGGTGGGATTGAGCACCTCCCTCAACCTGCTGGCAATGCCCTGCCTAGCACAGCCCAGGAGGCTGTGTTTTTTGCCATTAATACAGAATCTTTTCAGAATTTTTTTCTCTCTTATCTGGGGCAATCAGTTGACACTATAAATTTATGCTGATGCAAATAAAATAATTATTTATTGCCTGAGAAAAAACTACAAGTATTTTCAAACTGGGAGTAATTGTTTACCTAAAAGTTCCAGATCAATATGTTACTGAAATGCTACAAGAAAACAAAAAGCTGAATGAAAAAATAAGAAAAAAGCTTTGTACTTTTTTGATCCATAATCTATTCCATGTTCACATTTTTTCCTTCCTGCTGTTTGCACTCATCGCTAGAATACCTGTCCAAGATCATTAGACAGATATACGGATTTAATTATAAAACAATATAAGAGATCAATGCTATTGAAGTGCCTTATTTAGGTGTGTAGTCACCTTAAATTCCTCTCCAGATAATGGAAAGATGCAAATGGTGGTACTGAAGAGGTCTTAGGAGACCTGGAATGCTATCTGGATGTATTTACTTCTCTTTTAATTGTTTTATATATGTGTGTGTATATATATGCATGCCTGTATGTATGTGAGTACACACACACTGGAGTCTAAGAAGAATGCTCCAAACTTCAGCACCATGTTTCAGTGTAATGAATATAAGCCTATGTAATCGTAATGATATATTAAATGTATAGGTAAGATCCTGGTAGGAACCCACTCAGGGTTAAAACCTGCGGGTGAGATCACACACAAATGTTAGGGCCGTACATGGCTAAGAATATGAACTTGCTTGCTGCCGCTTCCATATGCCATTAGCCACACAAACTACTGAGACAGTACATCACATCAGTCGTGCTGGTAACTGTGGGATTAATTTGCAAGTAGGCTTGGAGGTGCCGGAGTCTGTCCATGTCTGACAGGAATGCTTATGTTCAGCTCACCTCAGAGCTCATTTGTAGTAATCGCTAAGAGAGCCAAAGTGACTATTTATAGAGTGCTTTAGAGAAATAAGTATGATATTCATTAGCAGAAGTTTTGGCCAGAAGCTGAAAAAGTAAAAAAGCAGACTTCAATGTTGATAAATTGCAGAGCAGTCTAACAGCATTGTTAACCTCCTTTTGCAGTGACATGGGTCTCCTGAGTGGATCCAAGGGCTTCCTGATTGTTTTTCCTGGCACCTGTGACTTAAAGCAATCACTTGCTTAAAATGCACGTTGGCAGATTTGCCTTGCCCTTGTGCTGTTTTTTATTTAAACAGTTTAAGCATGAGTGGTACGTGGGCTTCCCAACAAAATAGCATGAATACAATTTACAAAGTTCAATCTAAAGAAGGTATTTTAAAATGTTGTTATTCTCAAATCAAATTAATTATTCTTACCCAAACAGCAGCAAGCTAAATCTGGTATTTATACAGTGACCACAGGGACCATGTCTAGATTCTGTTTGCCTTGCTAAATCCACTTTTGTCCTGCTATATCCACTTTTATTTGCAACATGAATTCTGTGTTACTGATAAATATTTTCTTTTAGGAATCTTCTGTAGCATTTTTTCTGGAAATTTCTACTGAAACCATTGATGACAACTAGTATTTAAATCAATTATTCTGTTTCCCCTTGGGAAACTGCTGAGGAAAGCAAGGACTGACTTTTAAATTTATAGGAATGTCGAGATAAGTTTGCCAATACTCAGCTTGTTTTCCAGTACTGACCTTTAGATGCCGCTTTGTTTTCACTGCTTTTTTGTATTTTACTATTACTTCTGAAACGACCCACATCCCATGTCCAACGGTTTAACTACCTTCCACATTCAAAATCTTTGTTACTAACACTAAGGATTATGCAAACTGTTGCCTATTTCACTCTATCAATATTTTTTATTGGAAAACAAAGTCAAACAAATAGCTGAAAAATCAAAAGAAAAGAACCATATTTGAGGAGATTATTTGTGATTATGACTGCTGTCCTCAAAATATAGCTGAAAGTTGTCTTTTTTCTGAACTGTAAAATAACTGTGTTGTGATTTAACATTCAGTAGTTCTTTTGTTTCTCCCATCTACAGTGTCTTCAGAGTTTTAAATTGAACTCTACATCCACTTCAGCATTTTCCCTCATATACCACATGTAAGTGGTTCTTAATATGATGCCATTCTTACTAAAGATTTTAATTTTGCATACTGATTTCTCACAGTAATCTGTGGAATGGGTGTTATATAGGTTTTTGAATTTTATTTTTTTTAAGCAGACTTGCTGCACAACTGAAAAGAATTGTCTGAAAGTGTTGCAAAAAGCTTTTTCTCACAATTTACTCCATGCACATAAAAGAACTTTGTGACTGCTAGAGTTCAGGGGTAAAAAAAGTTATTCTGCCCCCATTTACATACATGTATTCAGCAGATTATGACAAACCAAGTCAAACTATGCATCTGGCAAGCTAACTTGTGGTCCTTTCAGAAAATATACAATCATAATATTACAGTGTCTCCATTCACCATATTCTTCTGACTCTTTTTTGTTCGGGTGGGTTTTGTATCCTTCTTGTTGTTTAGTGGGGTTGGGTTGGTTTTTTTTTTTAGAATAAAGGTATTGTGGACACCTCCATCAAGTTCTAAATGCTGCAGGAAAATGTCCCTTTATGTTATTTCTGACTAAGTGCTTTTGGGTGCAAGATCTTTATGCCATGTTTAGCAAATTACTCACAGCTTGAGAATTCTTTTTATCAGGGAAGTACCAGATTTATTTTATGGCAAAATCAATTAGTAACTTCTAGCCTTATTGCTAGCCAGGGTCACTAGTGCCAACAGGGTCAGCAAATAGGAACTTGGTTCGTGCCCTGTGTCTGGCCTACATAACTGTGCTTCTAACATCAGATGGATGTTGAGATCCCTCTACTTTTTTGCATAGCTGAAGCTAGGCCATATCAAGGTCATTTCATGTAACTGCAAGTATAATGTGCGCTTTGCAGGTGACTATTCTTGCTTTGATCCTGAGTTAGAACTGTGAAATGATGGTTGCAGAATATCCCAATATATCTAATAATCCTGTGATCAACTCTTTTTTTTTTTAAACACAGCAGAGGGCAGAGTTCTGTTGTCTTCTAGTCTTCCCCTGTAGTGCATACAACATGCAAACGTTAAACGCAAAAAGCAACTTCCTCATGCTCACTGCTATAAAACTTCATGGCAATGTCACAGAATGTGTTACTGTCACAGCCTTTGCCTGTCATTACTTTTGCCCTTACAAACAACAGAGATTTAGAACTGGTTGGCTTTTGGCTGGGAGACTGTGATGTGAGGGTGTGAAATTACTGCAAGAGATTACACTGGTGATTCACAGGGATATGCTTTCTACTGTATCAGGTGCTGGACTTATGCCATGGTTTGGTGACATATGATACCATGAGAGTTTTTTCTTAATGGCAACTAAGGCTGGGTCTGAACATTCTGGTAATTAAAAAGAGTTAATTAATTAAAGTTAATTAATTAATTAGAAGAGTAGGACTTCGTGGCTGAGAGTCAAATATGGGTATTCCAAATATCCTTCCTGGTCCTCATGTTTCACAAAGTTCTGTACTGTTGTATAACAACTCCTCATACATTTCTGCCTGCTTTGTAAAGAATGATGGCAGGTTTTAGGACTGCACTTTGCTGTGTTAATCTGCATACTATTACATTTCTGGCTGATCAAATATCCTTTGCTTCCATTCTTAGTGTTGCCATTTGGCACCAACAATGCTTCAAAGGTGAACTCTGGAAGTGCATAAGGATTCCTTGGGATAGAAGATGTTATGTATATATGATATGAAAACATCACAGTTATATGCTCTAATAATACATGTATTTTTAGAAGTTTCATAAAGGATGCTGAAATATGAACAGTTATTTCATTCTAACATAATACAGCCAAACTCTAAGTTGTTGAATTGGCATCCATTATCCCCCCTTTTTTGAAATTTCCTTGAAATTCCTCCTCCGTTTTGTTAGTGTGGAAATTAAGCTCTAGCTGTGAAAAATACAGGAAGCTGAAACCTGAGAAGTGTCTGACGAGTATAGTTCACTATTAGATTATTCGAACTTGAGGCA